>NW_024088558.1:0-27453 GCF_009730915.1 Dioscorea cayenensis subsp. rotundata | reverse complement strand
GCTTTGTATACACTGGCCAATCACACAATGGGCCTTACATCACATTATGTATAATTATTAGATATTAGATTTTATTTAACAAATTTTGAATGAAGCTGTAACAAAAAAATATATATTTCAAGAAGTTTTGAAGATATATTAATTTATTAATTCTAATCTCATTTTCCGTTATAATTAAATCACTTAAATGTAGCACATCCATAGTAAAAACTTAATCATTGTGATTTTGATGAAAGAAGGCCATATAATTCAAGTAAAATAATGACCACACGACCATAACCAACATTATTAATGAAAATTCCCCAAGACAAAATAAAAAAAATTAAAAAAAAAAAGTTTGTTAGGTAGGCCTTATTCCTTTTTTTTTCATTGTCCTTTTTGTCCTTCATTTCTTTTTGAGTGGGGTCATCAATCTAACGTAAAATTCCACACTTTTGGAGCATCTATAAGGAAAAGGATAGATATCACTATCTACTATATATTAAAATAAAAATAAAATAAAATAAAATTAAAAAAAAATTCTTATTAGATTTGATTAAGAATGAGGAAAGAAGGGGTGTGGAATATTAATCATAATAGAGATGATTTAATCTTTAGTTTAACCTTTAATTAGAGATTTATTAAAGGTTTTAACTAAAAAGGGATTAATACATAAGGGTTCATTGATATATTATCAAGAATATCTCATGTAACTAAGCTTTCCATATTGTCCCTATCAGCTACAAAATATAATTTTCATTCATACACCATTGTTGAATTTATTATTTGTATTCCCATATCATATCATATTTGTATTAATTTATAATTGTGAACATTCAATTCAACACAGGTATTGTACAGTAGTTGCGAAATGCATCCCCTTTGAGGATCAAACCCGTAACCTACTCTTTGTCTTACTCTTAAGGCGTCTCTCACCAATTGATCTAGAGGTGCTTACTTTAAGTGAGACAAAAGTCTTAAGTTGCGGGTTCGACTCCGAAGGAGTGTGAATGCGCGAATAAATGAAACAATACCTGGCCTAAGCCTTTCATCTTTAAATAAAATGAAACAATACTTGGCCTAAGCCTAAGATGTTTTGACTTAAGATGAAAATAAATATGGATAGGGATGGCAACGGGTAGGGTATGGGTAGGGTATGCCAAAACCCTTACCCGTACCCGTAATCCATACCACATACCCGTACCCTTACCCGTACCCTTCAAGGTAAAAAAAAAATCATACCCTTACCCTTACCCGCAGGGTACCCGTTTACCCATTGTTCAAATTATTGAATTAAATTTAAATAATAATAAAAATAAATTAATGATACATTATATTACAATTTTTAAACATATGTCCATAAATTCAAAATTACAAGTTGATATATATTTGTTGATCTTAAATTATATAATCACATAAAAATGACGTCTATTTAGGACTCAATGGTAACTTTACCTTTTGTTTTGTTCATGTTTAACTATCTTGGTTTTTGTTTTAAATTTTTTCATATATCTACTATTTATATTTTATATAGCTTCAAATTTTATAAATATCTAGTAAGATTTTGAATATAAAAACAATTATAAAGTAATTCTCATAAGTTATATCCAATTGATTTTTTATTAGTATCTTATTTTTCAAGATATTTTTATAATTTATAGAATAAATTATTATAACATTATTTTTTTATATTTGTTTATTTTTTAATTTAATTATGATTCTTAATATATATCTAAAATTCAATTTTGATAATATTATCAAATATAAATATAGAAATTAAATAAAATTTAAAATAATATATTAAGAGAAATTTTGAAGTATTATTTTCAAATTAATCACCATGGAAATAGATATTGAGTAAATTGCGAGTAAATGTTTAGTTTAATAAAAAATTATATATATATATATGTATATATGAGAGGGTAAGGGTACGGGTACAGGTAAAACCCGTACTTTCTTCAACGGGTAAGGGTAAGGGTAATGGTATGGGTAGGGTAGGGGTATACCGTTACCCGACCCGTACCCGCTTAAAAGCTAATGGGTAATACCCTTACCCGTACCCGTACTCGTTGAAAGAGGATAATACCCTCTTTGACCGGATACGGGTACGGGTATACCCGTCGTGTAGAGTACAAATTGCCATCTCTAAATATGGAGATATAGTTTAACGATGAAAAGTATGTTTACTTCAATAAAATTATATTAATAAATACCCCCATTTGAGGATCTGAACCATAAGCCGGGGCGCTTGTCCCAAAGAGCAAAAGCGTACTCTGCTACCTTCTCAGTTGATATTGCCCTGGTGACAATCTCGATTATTAATGGTGGTAGTGGAGGTGGCGGTGGCAAGGGTGTTGGCGGCTCAGTGCTAAGTGGGAGTTTTGGTTTCACAACCCTCAACAAAAATTGGACTAATGTCATCTACAAACAAACATACATGGTTAACATTCAATGAAGAAGAAAATCCCTAATGAGCAATTTATTAAATAGGGAGAGAATGGGCAAATCTTACTCTCAATGAAGAAGAAGAAGAAGAAGAACCCTAATGAGAAGAGCTATAATATTATTGGTGGAGCTTGCTCTTAGTCTCTCAATGAAGAAACCCTGGTGAGCTGCATCTCTTTGGATGGCTATTTATTTAGACCAAATTTACAACAATATCCTCAACCCCATTAATGATTTTCAGACAAAATTAAGCTATTTTTTTTAAATATTGCATTTTTTTTCATTATATACCAAAATAAATATCTTTTAGATTAATTCTTAAAAATACTGAAAAAGATATCAGTCAGATTGTCTTTAGATCTTTTTACTTGTAGTTATATTTAAATTTTTAACTTTTTAATTTTATAATAGTTTTTTTATATGAAATTTTTCTAATTACAACTTTTACTAAATTCTTTAAATTAATTTTTTTCATAACTCTATTTAAATTTTACTAATGGATTTTTATATAATATTTTACATTTTAGTCCTTATAATTTTTTTAAATTAAATCTCACATTTATTTAAAATTCTACAATGGTTTTTAATATAATATTTTACGTTTAAATCCTTATATATTTATTTTTTTTTAAATTTAAATTCTTTCTAACATATATCATTTGTAATAAAAAAAAAGCTGATATCATACTCTAAACGGATGAAAATGATAATATATATTATAAAAAGATTACGATAATCACATATTACGAACCATTACTCTGGGACCAAATTGCGATCGGGACAATTCGACGACTATGACAATCGGAAAATAGGGATGTGAGAAAAAAATTTTTAATTTAAAAATTATAAGAACTAAAACGTAAAATATTATATAAAAAACCATTGTAAAATTTAAATAGAGTTGTGAAAAAAAAATTAATTTAAAAAATTTGTAAGGTTGTAAATGTAAAATTTAATATAAAAAACTATTATAAAATTAAAAAGAAAATTTAAATATAACCCTATGCTGATAAAAGTACCACGTAAGACATCTACAGGTGACTTTTTCAGCGATTTTGTGAATTAATCTAAAAGATACTTATTTTGGTATATAATTTAAAAAATTGCAATATTTAAAAAAAAAAGCCACAAAATTACTCTCAAAGAAGAAAAAGAAAAAGAAAAAGCTAGTGAGTTGCGTCTCTTTCGACGGCTATTTTAAATAATAATCAATTATGCATCTCATTTAGAATATATGATAAATATAATATATAAACTGCTCAAATGCTATGACCTAGTATTTCAAGTATTTTATATGATAATTCAACTTTTACATATACTCCATAAAACGAGGTGAAAAAACTTTAACTATTATAAAAAATATTAATTGCATTTATATGGGTTTTTTTTTTTGAATAATAGACGACAAACGCCCTTTTTATATGAAAATATGGGTTTTTTTTTAAACAAGTTGTAAAATAAATTTTATAAAAAGTTTGAGATTTAGAAGAATGTCGCAAAAGAAAGACAAAAAATTTACATCCATGGTAATGAACTCCCAACTCAAAACAATATGAAAAATCTACACTTTATAATGCTTGTTATGTTTACTTAATATATTTCCTATTAATCTTTCATACCAACTAACCAAACAACAACATATATATATATATACACACGTAGGGGTGAGTCAGCATTCAACTAATATTTTGGATCTAAGTGTTTGAGTAGTGGAAATGAAGCAAGCACAAGAAGAAAAAGTCAAGCTATGAAACATACTTTTTTCCAAATCTTTGGTAATAATAAAAAAAAAAATGTTTTCATTAATTACTTAAAGAATTCATCAGTTATTCCTCATTATAACCTGTGGACTTTGCTTTGTTGATAGGGAAGGCATCTTAATTAATCAAAACTCGATACTCTCATGTATATATGGGCCACATCTCTTTTTATTTCTTGTTTTTTACGTACATTTATAGACAATCCTCTAAGGATGAATTCACTATATACATATTTATAATTTTTTTTAAGAGCTTTCGACTCCTCGATTGTTTTAGGAAAAATATTAAAATTATATAAAAAAATAAAATTTCTCAATTAATGTTTTCTACATACATAAAAATTTAAATTTAAAAATATTTATTTAAATGATCTGAGTTTCTACAACTCAAATTATTTTATGTTGGTGTTTATTCATAATTTTCAATATAATGTAATACTAATAATATTAATAGTAAATTTATTTCTAATAATAATTAGATATATCTTGCAATTGAATTCTTTGATAATACTTCAAGCTAGAGTAAGAGTCTAGTTTCACATTTTCTTATACATCCAAATCTTTATTATTTGTTTTTAATATGAAGTGATTATAGTGATATTCACTCACACGCAAACTACTTCTAATAACTTTATTAGATTGTATTTATCGAAAATAATATTATTTATTTATTCAACAAAATAATATGTTTAGCTCAATAAGAGAATAATGATTTTATTTTTCCTAATTCAAGCACTCAAGCTTATGCAAAAATTAAGGTTTAATGGGCACATTAATATATAGAATTTAGGTGGTGGTTAATGTTGGACCAATTGAAGGTAAAGTGGTAGAATGAGAAGGAGAACATCAAAAGAACAAACTTTTTGGCACACAATGACACACACAAGACACTCACTAGAGACATCTTAAAAAGTTCTATATATAGTTATATACCTCCACATGCACACTCACATGCTTCATCTTTTTGCACATCTAAGGATGATATTGTTGATATATAAAGTGGAAGAAATAAATAATTTTTTTTGTAAAAAAGGTAATACACTGTTGTTGATAATGTCATGTTAGTTCAAAGGGTTAAAAATCATTATCTACCTCAAAAAGTTAAAACAAATATAATTTCACTTCAGGGTCAAAATTAAGGATCAACCTTATTATATATTCAACTCAATTGTTTTACGGTTATGTTGATATAAATTTTATTACTATTTACTTAGATTATCAAAGATTAAAATTATTTTTCATTTTATCCTTATACAGATTGTATTGTTCATTTTTACATTTGTATTTAATAGGATCTCTTAGGCTAATTCAACACATGATTTCAAAATACATTAATTATTATGAATGCTTTTTTCTATTATCACGCTAAAATGAATAAATTATCAAATTAAAATATAAAAATGAAAACTTTTTAAATTGAGAGATTGGGGAAAAAAAAGAAGGTACATAATTGGAGTTCAAGAGCCATCTATAAAGTGTCTATATCATACATGAAAAAAATAAAAATAAAAGAAGCACCTCATTTCGGCTTTTTTTTTTAAATAATGTGATTTTTTTATTTACTTATGAAAATAGGTAATTTTAAATTATTTATAAAATTAGGTAAAACGGTAAGGTTGGTACCGTTATTAGTGGATAGGGTTAGAAAATGTATGCTTGGGGTAAAAAATGGTATGATTCATACTGTTTTCATTGTTTTAATTTAAAAAAAAAATCATAAAAAACGGGATTTATCATCTCGTCTTCAGTGCTAATGCACTGAAGAAGACGGGACAATCAATCCCGTTTTCACTGTTTTGTTTTTATATTTTTTTAATTTATATAATTTATCAATTTTAACCTTGTTATTAATTTCTGATTTTTTACACTTTAACCCCACATTTTTTCTATAATTATTTTAATAATTTATTTGTGATTTTTTTTATTTTTTGATTGTCCCGTCTTCAGTGCATTAGCACTGAAGACGTGATGTCCTGTTTTCAGTGCTAATGCACTGAAGACGGGATGATAAATCCCGTTTTTTATGAATTTTTTTTAAATTAAGACAGTGAAAACTGTATGAATCATACCATTTTCTACCCCCAACCATTAAAATCGGTATGAAGCATATGGTTTTCTAACCCCATCTACTAACAACGGTACCAACCTTACCGTTTTACCTAATTTCATAAATAATTTAAATATATCTATTTTCGTAATTAAATAAAAAAATCGCATTATTAAAAAAACCCTCATTTCATGTGATATATATATATATATATATATATATATATATATATATATATATATATATATATAACAAATGCACAATAAAAAAATCACGGCTAATTGATTAAAATAATTTTTTTTTAAGTTATTTCTCAAATTACGCATTTCCGTAATTATTTATGGAAATTCGCATTTTACATTTTTTATTTTTTTAAATTAATGGTCCCACTGTATTTTTTTAATATTTAAATTTTATTTTTTTAAAAACAGAGGGCCCATTATTTTTTTAATATTAAGTTTTTATTTTTTTTAAAAACTACTGTAATTTTTTATATTAAAAAATTTTACATCAAAGCTCTTATAATTTTCATTAATTTTTTTTATAACTTATTTTTTCTCATTTCTACTATGTTATTTCTACTTTCACTAATTCTAACCGACTGTTAATAATTTAAATAAATAATTTTAATTTTTTTTTTCATAATAATAAAATATTAAATATTTAAAAATTTTCACATGTAAAAATTACTCCCACAACTAAACCAAATTCACTTGATATTTTGAATGAACTAAAACAATTACATATATTATAAAATAATTCAATAAATACAATATTTAGGTTACATTATGGCATACAACTTGGACAAGTGGCATTTGAACAATTGCAATGATTATGACCTTCATTGCGACATAAACCACAACGCTTTGGTTGACTATCTTGTCGGTGTTCCTCTCGACCAAGGTTGTCACCTTCGTTCAGTATGACAAGAATATGAATTTTGCTAGATTTAATGTAAAAAAAAATAAAATAACTTTGCAAGAAAATAAAAAAACTACAATGACAAAATTTTTAAAGAAGAGCTTCTCTCTATATTGATAATTTTTTTTTCTTATAGAAGTGCTTGTGTGTTTTAGAAAATGAACTTGGAGGGTTTATATAGGGCTTCACCTAACAAATAGATGGCTAAGATCAATTTCATCCAATGACTCTCATGAATAGGGTAGGCGGCACATGCCACCAATAATTCATTCCAACAACCCTCTTATTATGATAAAATATTAAAATTATTTATTTAAATTATTAACAGTCGGTTACAATTAGTGAAAATAAAAATAACATAGTAGAAGTGAGTAAAAAATAAATTATAAGAAAAATTATGAAAATTATAAGGGCTTGGATTTAAATTTTTTTTAATTTAAAAAACTACTAGACCCACAGTTTTTTAAAAAATAAAAACTTAATATTAAAAAAAAAATAATGGGGCCTCTGTTTTTTATAAGAAAAAAATTTAAATATTAAAAAAACAGTGGGACCATTAATTTAAATATATATATATAATGCGCATTTCCATAAATAATTACAGAAATACGTAATTTGAGAAATAATTTAAAAAAAACATTAGTTTAATCAATGTTTTCTATAATTAGAGCTTTTTATAAAAACCGTACCTACCCAACCAAAAGAATAATTCCACATTCTTTATAAGTGAGCATATATAAATATATAAATCCATTATATAAAGTTCTTAAGGACTTCACAATCAATAATCCCAAGTCATAGACAAATAAAAACAAATCAATTTTAATTAGTTAGGTGAGATTCTCTTAAAAATTTTTGGTACAACTCTTTATTTGATCACTCTAATTATATAAGTTTGTCCATTTAATTCCATTATTTAAATTTGGCTACCAAAGATCATTATTCCCTCCATTCCTTTTTATCTGTCATAAACCCATGTTTTTTTTATCTGTTATTTTTTTAACATCAAGAAGCATTTATTATTTTTTTTCAAAAATTACCCTAACACTCTATTCAAATTTTTTTTGAAATTTAATATTAGAGAGAAATATGAAGATATAAATTATGGGTAATTTTGGAAAGATAACTAATTTTTTATTAAATTATGTGGAATAACTTGGTTTGTGAGATTCAGTTATTCACGACAGATAAAAAAGAACGGAGGGAGTATATTATTTCAAATGAAAAATATAAGTCCACCGGCCGATGTTAGTTTTTCTATCCTGTTCAACTAATATGAAATTTTTTTTATTAAAATATTATTAAGAAAAGAAAAAATAACATGATTAAGGGGTGAGAATGGGAATGGGGGTTGATGGGAAATGGTGGTGGAGAAAATGAGTGTGGTGGTCCGGATGTAAGAAGGGTCCGGATGTAAGTGGTGATGGCGGATGAAATCACCAAAATTGTCACGCTCCAAATTTGAAGAATTGATAAACGGCCGCATACCTACAAAGCCATAACTAAGTAGGTAAGTAAGGCCTCAAAACTTGTCTCACACTAGGAAAAACAACAGCTAACAAAGACAATAAATTTCAAAAGCAAAAAGATAACTATAATGTTGAAATATTTCATGTTCATACCATAATAAACTATCAAAGTCAATACCGAAAAAATACAGCATAATCGTATGATCTTTTTTTTTTATATTAAATAATCAAAATTGATAACTTATAAAAAATATCAAAGAATTGAATAATCCATATAATTTCAAAATATAATTAATCAGAAAACAAAATATATATATACAATTTTCCAGTAAATTCAAAACAAATAATTCGGAACCCAGCATTTCAAAGAAATAATAAAATAATAATCATAAACTAAATAAATATAAAAACTTAGAAAAAGGTATCATGAATCGTAGAATGTAATTAAACAGGATATCATAAAACAAATAAATAAATAAATAAATAAATAAATATTACTAAATGATGAAAGTGATTGTCAACATAATAACAAAATACAAAACCTAAGCCTTGAATAATTTTAACAGTAAAACCAAATTAATTAATAATTACGCAGATGTTTATCGAAAATCAAAAATTTACATATACATATATATCCATATTTATATATGGTGTACTTACCTATCGATCACTCAAAACCCCCAAAATCCTATTATAGGTCAAATTTCTTCGGTGAAACCTCACAACATAAGTGACACAAAACCTTGACAAAGAGACCTATCCCGTCCTCGCCACCGGCATCACACACCAAAACAAAAGAAAAAAAAGAGAAAAGGAAAAAAAAACTAGATCTCTCTCTTTTATTAATCTCAACCAAGATCTATAACAGAAGAAACAAAAATGTGACCGTTAGAGTTTTGAAACCTAAATAAAATATATAGATAAATAAATAAATTTTCGTAACGGTCATGCTATGCATGCACAATTAAATAAAATAAAAATAAAAACGCATAAGGTCCACAAAAATAGTGAGAAGGCAACGAGTGGAAGGAGGAGGTGAAGGAGGGCGATGGAGAAAGGTGGGGTTATATTTGAGGATGTGAAGAGAGGTTGGTGGATTAACGTAGATTGTAAAGAATCCAAATACCATTAGTTATTATGAATTATTAATATTTTTTATTGTTCACTTTTTTAATAATATTTTAATTGAAAAGATGTTACATCAACAGGGTTTGACGTAAAAACTAGTATCTGTTAACTAATAGACTTAAGGATCTCTGACGGTAAATTCAAATAGGTGGATTAAAGGGAAACATAACCTAATTAGAGGAATCAAATAAAGAATTATACCAACAATTTTAATAAAAAATCAATTTTACCTCACATTAGTTCTTTTATGGGGTTTTATAAATCAAATTCCTATTATATATATGTGTGTAATTTTACCGCATATTATTTAATTAATTATGTTACTGGCAAATGGATAAAAAATTTGGAAGAAACAGTGGAAGAATAACTTAAAAAAAACATTACAATCAGGTGTAAACAGGCTAAACTTGATTAGGCCTTAACTCAACATCAGCTATAGCTTGAAATTAGTTCAAGATTTTTTTGTTGAAACTTGGTTGAATCTTGATTTCAAAAACTTAAACTAGACTTATTTACCCCAAAATCAAAATTGAATTTGACTGTATTTAATTTAAATCTAAAACTCAAATTACGGCTTTGTTTTTTTAAATATAAATAATGTAAATTATATAATATTTTAATGTAATAAAATAATATGTATTCTAAATATATAAAAATTATAATATATATTTTATACAAATTATAATGTTTTATAATTTCCAATAAGTTTTTTTTTTGTTATTCTTGTTTTAATTATTTTTTTTCTATTTTTCACATGAACCAGGCATGCAGTGTTCTGCTCAAAGTAGTGAAGTTGGATGTTTGGGTTTAAAAGAGTTGGCTAATTTTTTTAGTAGTGATTTTATTTGTTATTAATTTTATTTTCATTCATGATTGTGTCAATTTTATATAACAAATTTACAAGTAATTAAATAGTTTTTCATCCAATATCAGGCCACCAAAATTATTAGTTCAAACATGTTTATATATTTTTTTTATTTAAAAAAACATAAAATCCAATACCTTGGCATGGGCTGATAGTAGATAGAGTAGCGTAATTAATTAAAATTATAAAAGGTGTTTTTAAAATTAGAAGGGAAGAAGTTGATGAGTTTGGTTGACTCCCTTTTTGATGTAGTGCTTTGTTGTTGTCAATGTTTAATTTGAGAGTGTTTTGTGACAAGTTGATCCACGTACTTGTGGAGGAAATTTGGATTGTTTCTTGTTGAGGCATATATATGTTATATATTAGTGAGTTCTTATTTATATTTCAAATTGATTCATTGTTTTAAGAAGTGAAACACTTGTGTTGTTGTTGTAAATATTCAAAGGATTTTAGGGAGTGTTTTATGTTAAAACCCATTGAATTCGAGGTATTAGATTCGTATTTCCTACTTTCGTCCCATTACTAATGTCTATTTCCACATTCTACAAGTTTTTCATGTCTCAAATTATCTATTCACATACATAATTTAAAGGCTAATTTTTAAATTTAACTTTACCAATTTTTTTACATGTATTATTATCCATCACTGTCATCTTAAATGCACAATCTTAATGGATGAAGAGAGAAATTAACAAAAGAGAAAAAATAAACTAAATATCCATAAAAAATTTTAAATCTAATTAATTTTCTTATTCTTCATGAAATGGTTAAGATACTGCACACTTATAACGGTACGGAGGGAGTAAATGTTTATAGAGAGCTTGTGCTTAGTTGAAGTTGTAATGCAATATGGGAATATAAAGATGAGGTGTTGACGGTGCTCATAAATCAAAGTATGGAGGTTATGTTTGCAAGCATTCTTGCTTTGCTGGTGGCTTATGCAGTGGATAATAAGCTTTAGTTGGGTTGAGCGTTGGTTGTATCTGGGCTCAATTGAAACTTTGCTTGGGCCTTGGCTGTAATATGGGCATGGAATAGATTGAATTGAAGTTTATGCATGTTAGTGAAGTAAATTTACTTAATATATATTCTCATTTATTTTTTTATGGAGGTTGAGTAAGCCTTGGTTTGGAGGCTTGGAGCATGGTATGCATGTATACTTTCAAGATGTAAGCATTTGTTTTATAAGGAGAGCTATAGATGGCAAGGGTTGTGAGTTGCATTGAGCTGGGTTGGGCTTGTTTATCGGCCTGCATTGTGGTGAATGTTTTGGGCTTCCATGTTGTTTAAGGTGGAGACTAGTACTTGGTTCATGGGGTTAAGCCTAGATTTAAGTTGTGGATTTGGTTTAGTTTTGTATTTATTATTTATTCGTTAGAGATGGGATAAGGAAACGTACATGAGAGCAAACTACAAACATAGATCCATTTGGACCTAAAATCCAAGAGAAATCAAGTGAGTTGGTAGTGGTGAACTTTTTCAAAAAATTATTTTATTTGAATATTTATTTTATACGTTAATTGATGTTTCACTGCAACAATATTAATAGTTGTGTTGATTGCGGATTTTATTAGTTTTGTCTCGATTTTATTATAGTTACTTAGCTATGATTTCACAAATGGCTACCTTTTATTGTTGATGACTTCTTGCTTTCATTTAGCTTATTTAGAGCAAGGTTACATTTCCAAAGATGTGATCATAAAGCCTTACTCTTTGGTGGATGTTGTATATTAACACTATATTAATTTGGATTGGATGCTGAATGGTCATTATAATGTTAAGTATTTACATGTGTATGCGGATGCCTTTGTGGATGTGAAATTATATTTATATGTCTATGTCAATGGCATTGTCTATTGTATCTGTGAGATAATGTTTATAATGTTGATAAGAGGCTCAAGGGCTACCCACTACTCTCTGTACCATTTTTTGAGAGGTAACGTGGTTGACCAGTAAATGAAAGAGAATAGGAAAGTTGAGGACTTTGCTATTGCAATGGGGTTTAACCACAAACCAGTTTATTGAGAGGTGGCTTAGATGTGTGACAAGATTAATCCCATTTAGGAGGAGCGGAGAGAACTTAATGGAGAATGGCAACAAGTCCAAGATGTGCTTAAGCTTTCTCAAGCTTTAATCGTAAGATATTTATAATATGTAAAACTTAGGTGTTATCTACTCTGTTTTATTCTTAGGCTTTATTTCTTATGTTTTGCACACGAACTCTATTGGTTATATTTTATATTAAGTGTTGCTTACTATGTGTTGTACTTGGGCATGTTTTGGTTTTGGTTTTGTTTTTGTTTTTTGTTTTGTTTTTTGTTTTGTTTTTTGTTTTTTATTTTTATTTTTTGTGAAAGAGAGCTAGACAGCTAAAAACCAAACACACAAGATACAACTTAGAAGCTAAGCCAATAAGTAGTGGCTACTCTCAGCAACCACCGCGGAAGATCGCGTCCTTGATGGAATAAGGAAACACCCTAGTTAAGGCGAGCTTGATTAGCAAGGACATCGGCAACTCCATTGAGGTCTCTAGGGATGTACTCCAGAGTCAAATTGTTGTTGTTGTTGTTCAGTAAATGCTGAATTCTGCGAAGTTCATCCTAAAATCTTCAACTAGTGCAGCTGTTACCTTGGTTCACCATCTCCACAATTCGAAGACAATCACAAACCACATGGTCTAGCTTCACATTCATATCCTTGCAGGCATTTAAACCATGCTCAAGGGCTGCTAACTCCGCTCGAAAATTGGTATTCAAATTCAAAGTCAAAGCGCCGACCAATAGAATAGTATTGTTATAACCTGTAACTACAAAACCAAGGCCGCAAGGCCCAACAAAGTCACTCCAAGATGCATCACAAAACAAAGTAGTGGACCAAAGAAATCTAGAGCTAAAAAAAACTTCCTTGACATTGGCTCTTGAATTTCTGGCATACTTGGTGACTATTTTCACAACATATGCAGCAATTTGTTGAGTATTAAAACTCCTCTTTCTAAAGATTTGATCACATCTTGCTTTCCAAATCACCCAAGCCGTGGTGGCAAGCAAAGCCACCATGAGCCTATTTGCCTACCAACTCTTGATTATACTTGAGCCATGTTCCTTCATGAAAGTCCCTGATGCTTTGAAGATACATTCCAGTCATGTGCTCAACCAAGAGCAAGCATTGCCAACATGTTCTGCATTGCCAAAAAAGATATTGCATCGATTCCCTTCCCATTCCACTCAACTAGCAAGGAAGCCGAGGGCCAATATTGAGGCTATATAAAAATTCATAAGTTGGAATATGACCATGTAGCATCCTCTAGATAAACACTTTGACTCTAGGAGCTATAGGAAGCCTCCACAAATTATGCCATCCTTCCCAAATCTCATCATCATCCAAACAATTCTGATTAACATGATTGTAGATGACCATGGAAATTTTATTTAAAATAACCATAGGAAGCCAGACCCATTGGTTAGGAGTGGAATTATCAAACACCATAGATCTTAATCTCTCCCAATCCAAATAAGGTCCCAGAAATCCCATCAAGAAGTTATGATCAATACAATTACTGTGCAAAAAAATCCAAAACACCTAAGTCATTCAAAGGAAAATCCATGTTTATGAAGGTAGGCTTAAAAGCAAGAGGAATATCAAAAATCCAAGGATCTTTCCAAAAAATAAGTGGAATCTGGATTGCAATTTTTAATCCAAATGTTGGTTTTAATGCAATCAACAATCTTGCGAAGCATGTTAAAAAACCAAGAGGTTTTTTTAGTAGAATGACTGTCCCAAATTCCAAAAATACCATACTTAAGCTTTAAAATATGAACCCAGAGTTTGTTTTCAGAATTCAAAACTTCAAAAATATTCTTTGCTATCAGGGAAATCTTAACATTTCTAAGATTCCTAATGCCCAAACCTCCCTCAGATTTTGAGAGTGTAGTATTGTTCCAACCCATTGAATGAAAGCCATTGCGATTGCTACCATTTCCCCACAAGAAACTCCTAGCCACCTTGGAATCTCATCAAGGATCAAGTCAGGCACCGGGTAGCAAGATAACATATATGAAGCCATAGACAGAAGGGAACTGTTAATGAGAACATCTTGACCAGTTGTGGAAATCTTAGAATGATTCCAAGAGTTTACCAAATTATCCACCTTTTCAACTAAGTAATGACACTATTGAACCGATAATCTTTTGGGAGAAATGGGGACCCCTAAATAATTAAAAAGGAAGGAGCCCACATTCATCCCAAGAAAGGAATTGATAGCAACTCTAAGTTTTTGTTTAGCCAATTAGGAAAGTGAACAGTAGATTTTCTATGGTTGACCTT
This sequence comes from Dioscorea cayenensis subsp. rotundata, assembly GCF_009730915.1. Classification (NCBI taxonomy): domain Eukaryota; kingdom Viridiplantae; phylum Streptophyta; class Magnoliopsida; order Dioscoreales; family Dioscoreaceae; genus Dioscorea; species Dioscorea cayenensis. The sequence goes on along the minus strand of NW_024088558.1, from coordinate 12,517 downwards.
TTGACCAGTTAAATCTCTATAAATATCTAGTTATAACTTACAGTTTCTAGCAGTAGCACAGGTTGCCCTAGTGACAATAATGAGATCATCGGCAAACAAGTGATTGAAATTCACAGTAAGGTTTCTATCAAAACCCGGGATCATATTGAGTCTTAACGCATGATTAAGCATGGCCGAAAGATTTTGAGAGACTAAGATAAAAAGATATGGGGAAATGGGATCACCTTAACGAACCCCTCTAGAACTCTTAATCCAACTTGACGGTTGATCATTGATAATGAAGAAGAAGCTGGCTGAAGAGATACAAGCACTAATCCGAGAGATCTAAATATCAAGAAATTTCATAATCTTAAGGGTAGCAAGAATAGCATTCCATTCAAGCAGATCATAGGCTTTTTCAATGTCGATTTTTAGTAACATCCTAGGCAAGTTTTGGGCATCAAAATCTAAAGAATGGGCAATTTCCTGGACAACAATAATATTATTGAAAGTGGATCTACCAGCAAGAAACCCACTTTGTTCCATGCCAACAAGTTTGTGAATCACATTTTTTAAACTATTTGAAAGAATTTTGGCAACAATGTTGTAACTCACATTACATAAGGAAATTGGCCAGTAATCAGCAACTCTATTGGGGTACTCCTTAGGAATAAGAACAACATAAGTTTTACCCCAAGAAGATGGGAGGGTAGCAGTTGGGAAAAATGGGAAATAGCTCTGAACAAAGGCTCTTTAACAATCTCCCAGTAAAAAAAGTAAAATTTAACATTTAAGCCATCAGGACCTGGGCTCTTTCCCTTAGGCATAGATTTAAGGGTTCTAAAGATTTCACTGACTGTGACAGGCCTGGTCAACCACTCTCTCGCAACATCATCCAAAGAGTTATGATCAGTGGGCAAGGTATTAATAAGCCAAATTAGAGACAGAAGTGGGATGAGTAGAGGTTCAAAGTTTAGAGTAAAAATTAGAGAAACAACCAGAAATACCAATGTTATCAATGACCCCATTACCCAACTCATCCAAGATAGATGAAATTTTGTTCTTGTGTCTCCTGATCCTACTTGGGTATGTTTACTTGAACTTACACTTGATTTTATGGAGGGTTACTAGATATATGTAAAATGCAAAACATGTAAATTCTGAATAATGTTTTTGATCCATTTCCCTTTTTTATTTTGCACTTATCTTTATTTTTGCAATGAGTTTTGGTTACTAAATTCTGTACTCAGATTGAATGTCTGTTTATGCCTATAGTATCCTATACAATTGATATTCTGAAGTGGTTTGATTTTAACTTCAAGCAACAACTACAAAACTACAGATGTTGAATCAGAAGTGCCAATAGGTCACTTATGAGATTGTAGACTTAGTCATGTAAAGTTTGCCTGGTGAACCCATTGAGCCTTTTGTTTAGTGTCAGGCATGTCATGTAATAGGATAGATCCACTATTGCTAAGCAAGTATTTGTTTAACTTATATTGTATACATTTAAAAGGCATGAGCATTGGATATATTTAAAATATTTGCAAATATAGTACCAAGTAAAGCTTTGCTGTAGCTCAAGTTTTTTTTTTTCAGACAAAAGAGCACAAGACTCAGAAAGAAAAAAACAAGAAATTAAAAATAATTCCTCTGTGCTAGAGCCTCAAATCTTGTTGGAGAGTCGGACCCTGATCTTGTGCAGGAGTAGTTGCTCCTTTCAATGGTTTGGGCAGGCCTGAGGGACCAGACGGTGTCTTCCATCTTCTCAGCTTCTATTCTCCTTGTATTTTATTTTCCTGTCGTTCTTAGTACTTCTCCTCACTTCTGGTGAGAGCTTTTATCTTATGTTCCCTATCTATCTTTTTATTCAATAAAGTTGTGGTTTATCCACATTTATTTCAAAAAAAAAAAAAATAATTCCTCTGCGAGCATAGGTCTTCAAGCCAACAAGGTCGATTAAGTCCACGGAAGAAATGGGAGGGAAAGGTGTGTCAGCTCCTATGATCCACTAGTGAATTAGCAAAGTAGTTGTCTTCTCTTGCAATGGTAGAAGCTGAAAGGTTGGGAAAGTGCTTCAAAGAAAGCTGGAGAGCTTGAATGTCAGTATTGAGTCGCCAAGCAATCACCATATTATAATCCTTTAAAAGTTGAGCCACTCCCGGGCAGTCACAGAAGATCTTGGAAGGAAGCCAATTATGAGAAATACATTCCACAAGGGCTAAGTTGATGGCAGCAAATTTAGCTTGAATGGGGCTATCCATCATAGAATAATTTGAACTTGCAAGAAGGATATGCCCAGCATTAGTAACAATCACGAACCCAAGCCCAGCCGTCTTGGAGTCTAAGTTCCAAGAGGCATCCGTATAGATGGAGATGGAAGTTTGGCTAATTCGAGGGGAAGAGAACTCCCTGAGTCTGTGATTTGAAGCCTTGAGAAATTCAGAGCAGGTGCGCAAGGATCTCTGTAGAAGAATGTTGAAATTGGGGCTCATGGATTTAAAAATCAGATTGCATCTTTCCTTCCAAATATAGCAGGCCAGGGTAGAGATTGTGGCTTTCACCCAGGGATCAGTTGCCCTAGCTTTGAAAGAAGAAGTAAGCCAGGATCCATTTTGAAGAGAGTTTGAAATTGCAAGATTAAGGCCCAGATTTGACAGAAATAAATGCCATTGAAGAGAAACCTTGGGACAATTCCAAATAAGGTGGGTAGCGGTTTCTTCAAAGAGAGAGCAAAACGGGCACATAACCTGGGGTCCAATGTTTAAATGATAAAGGTAAGCACCTTTGACAAGCTTTCCATGAGAGAGCTTCCAAACGAATGTTTTAATTCTAGGAATAATGGGCAGTTTCCAAATACAGTCCCACTCAGTCCAAATATGGTAGCTCAAGTTGGTAGACCTGTATGTTGCCTATCTCTAAATATCACGGTGATTGTTGTGTGTATGACCTATGGGTTGGAGCATAACATTTGGCCAAAGCATTAACTTTTGGTTGGTTATCATTAATTGTTTTAATTTCTTTTCATATTTTATGATTGTTTATTTCTTTGAAGTACAACAGCATACGATTTTCTTGTAGCGAATTAGGTTTGAATTACTGCCTCTAACTAACTTGAAATCAATAGACTACCAAATCGTTGTGAGAAAAACAGTGGAAGCATAATATAGCTAATTTCTGTAATTTTTGCTGTTGGTATCTTAGAGATTTGATCAGTTAATGTTGCTTTTATGTCAAGCATGTATGCTTATTTTCTGTCACAAGTTTGTTATTTAGCAAAATTTCACTGGTTTTCAACTTCAAAACAACTATTATGCTTTCATCTTGCATTATACATGTGTGTGTATATATATATGTATATATATATATATCAAGTTGTCCTCTTCTTGCGTGTACTATGAACTACAATAAACTAGTCCCTTACCGGTTCTCATGTTCCTGCTCTATTGATTTCCATTAATCACTAATTGACTATTCTCTCGCAGTCATTCAATCATTAATTTGTTTATGCACGATGGATAGATAGAAAATAAGGTGATTTTAGTTTATTGAAGCTTGAAAATTTGAATTATGCTGCAGATGAAAACATTGTGAGACAGGTTGCCAGTATTATAAAACAAATAAATAGCATTGAATCCAAGTTGAAAGATGAAATCAGGTTATCAATTCATCAAATGATGCTTCTCTCTCATTCTCATCAAAGATGAGAGTTTTCCCTCTTTGTGAAATTCTCTTCATGCCCTCCATGAGTTAACATAGCTTCATTTTTTTTTCAACCATGGGCTTGGAGCCCATTTATTCATCCAACCCACCAAATGGCTGCTGGACTCAATAATATATATATATATATATATATAATATTACGATCCTCCGATTTTACCTCTCATTATGTGTTTAAATTGACTCCCACACCACCTTATGCATAACTTCGGTCACCGTTTCAAAGCACTTCAATTATCAATGAAGCTAATTGATGAATAGTTATTTCATTATTTTTTAATTTTATAAGAGTGTAGAGTTAAATCTAATACATAATTTATTTGATTTAATACAGAATTCATTTTGAGAATAATATCTCTCAAACCAGGACAAGCAGAATTCAAGTTTTCTCAAACAAGTGCTAAATACTTGGATGTTTTTAATGCTGCTCATACTTGAATTAATAGCATTAATTATCTACCACTCTTGAGAGATTAATATGCTGCTCATACTTGGATGCGTACGAGGTTGACGAGTCCGTGGCTATGAGTTTTGATGTTGTTGACGGACACATGGTGGCCATGCACAAGTCGGGAGTTTGGTTGGCATGTATGTTAGAGATTTGTTCCTCATTTTGTACTTCTAGGCCGTTGATTGGTGGGCTAGGTTTTAAGTGGGGCCAAAAAAGTGTGTTGTTTACTAGGCGCCTGAGTAACCCATTGTTGGGTGGTATTGTGGTCCTTATATTGGGCCAGAAGTTGGGCTGCAATGGTTTTGGTGGGTCTGACAGGGAACCAGTTGTGATGCCCTTGTGGTTCTCAATTTTAGGGCCTGATTGTGGGCCTTCACGTTCTATTTCAGCTAGGGTGATTTTGGGGTTCGTTTTAGTTGAAGTTTTAAAGTGAAGATGGTTGATTCCTTGCTGACCACCTATTGTAGTTGGATTTTCTTGGCCCAACTTTCAATGCTGCGAAGGGAGTTCGTCTGCCGAGGAGGCACTTCTCTGAATATGGGCTAATCTCTTCAGTCACCGGCTTTGGAAGAGGCCTTTTATTGTCCCTCCTTTTTGCTTCTAGTTGTTGTTTTTTTTCTTCTTGAGCATGTTATCACTTCTGGTGCTTTGATGCTCTTTATAGTGCCTTCAGCTTTTTTGGAGGTCCGCTATATCTATCAGTTTTATTTTAATTGAAGTGGTTTATCCACCTTTTCAAAAAAAAAAAAAATGTTGACCAATACTAAGCTGCAACATCCAACATTTCATAACACAGGTTTGATAAGAAATGTGGATGAATATTTTTGTGATTTTTGTGTTATTAATGTTGATTTTCTCAATCTTGGGATTAATTATGTTGCTAGCCAAACTAACTAGCCAAACTAAAGGAGTACTTTATAATGTACCTTGACTTTATCAAACAAGTGGTAGTTGTTTGGAGCAGAAAAAAAGAGATGTATGGTTTGTTTTGTACCTTTTTTATTGCCCATGGTTGTCTTAGTTGCTTCATGTGAGTTCCCACCATAATACAAGATTTTTAAGTAACACTAAATTGTAACATTAACCCCTGATTTTTGGATAAATTGTATATTGTTGAGAAAAATATTGAGATCGGAGAATTGGTAATGTGTTACTTTTAAATATTTTTTTGAGTTTTTTAAAAAATAAATAAATAAATAAACCACTAGTTTATTGAAAACTAGAAAATAATGTTATTTCCTCTTCGTTTTGCTCCACACCTAGTAGATTTCTATACCATTTTTCTTCTTTTTTTCCAATGCATGTGGTTTATTTATTTTTCTCCAAAAAAAAAAACTAGAAAAGAGTAGAGTGTTTGTTTAGCGTTAAATAGAATAATTTTTTTTTATGGTTCTGGTGGGTTAGTGTGGTAAGATAAGTTACTCAAGAACTTACTTGAAGATTGGACACACACACACACACAATCATGCAAGAGAAAGAAGACAAACAAGTTGGTAACCCAATTCGGCACTACCTTGCCTACATCTGGGGAACCAGGCCCGGAGAAACAATCCACTAAAAGAGGCTTATGAATAAAGAGCACAACACTCTCTCACTCTTTCAAGACAAAGAATATCCTCTTAAGATTGACCGATGCCCACTCTCCTTAACCCTCACCCAAGGGTCTTCTCACTTGGTGGCTCATCCTAAATCTTCAAGCAGAATATCTTATATAGACGCACTAACGTCCAATAAAGTTTTCTCTTTTAGAATTCTCTGCGGCTTCCTAACTTGGATACCTTCCAAAGTTAGATGTTGCAACACCCAGTTGCAATATAGCCCATCTTATTGAACATGACTGAGTTTTAGCCAATTGCACCCGAATCTGCGACCTTCAACCTCTCGGTTTCTTCAGTCCGCCTCGTAGCATTTGACTCGACCCGAGCTCCTCCTACCTGCAGCTGCTTCCTTTCTCTCATCACTTCAGTAGGTCACCCTTTCTCGAGGGACGTGCCCACCAAGGCACACGCAACCATCTCACCAAAGATGGTCACCGAAGATCTCCCGATCTTTTTTCCAAACTTGGCCCAAGTTTGGTCTTCCCAAATGATCTTTGTTTGATTCATAGAAATATTGTTACTAAACTTGATCTCATCTTCATCCAAGTTTAGCCTTCAATATCTTCAAGCATGATCTCCAATCATTAATGCTTGGATCTTTAAATCTCTAATCATATCTCATGTAATCTTCAATCAATCTCCATATCTGATTAGACTCCTTGAATAACTCCGTCCATAATTAGCTCTTAAATCATCCTTTAAATTGTGTTGCTAAATATGGTTTTGATAATCTCATTGGCTTGTCCTTGCCTAACTTAGTTTGTGTCTTCAAATAGCTTCACACCAAACTAAGTTTCATGCAATCTTTATGATTTTCTATTCTTGCCAATGATAGAATATTCATCACCTTATTTAATATAGATCTTTCTAAAAAGGAGCTCTATCAAAGATATGATTTATCATCACGGATCTTACCAAGGATAGATAAACATACTTTAAATAAAACTTGCCTTTCTTGAAGAATCATTTAGACTTGATGCACTTTCCAAAAATAGTTGATCATCACATGACTCCATTGAGAGGAATATCTTCTGAATATGATCTTCATCTTGATCTTCTAACCCTTGTAGCTTCACATGTCATGACATTAACATTTGGCCACATCATCATCCTAGTCATTACTTCTTTAGCTGAGTCATCATTGCCACGTTACTTTCCTATTGCCATGTCACTATTTGGCTTGCCAAATAATGCCAATCCATGTCGTCAGACTTAATATTTTTTTAAAATAAAATAGATAAACTACATGCATTAAAAAGAATTTCAAAACAAACTACAAAGAGAGTACATCAAAAAGGGAAAAACTGAGAGAGTGAGTACATCAAGGCTAGGATTAATCAAGCACAATGATGATCAATACCAAAATCCACACTAGATCCAATCAACAATCAATACTCAAGCAATTAATCAACAGAATCAATATCAATCACTCTCAATTATTGAAATCAACACAGAATTTCATTCAGTTCAAGAATAAAATTTTAACAGAATCAGAGAATCACCATTCAAGGTAAGTAGATTAGTCTTCATAATCACCATCCAAGGTAAACAGATAAGTTTTCACTAATTCATCATAACGAGTAACAAAGTTATATAACGACCATCCAAGGAAGAGATTTCTCACAATCTTACCTTACAAGCTTACATTATTATCAATAGATCAAAGAAGAAAGAAATCCAAAAGATACCCAAAGACTCCATTGCAATGACAAGAGCTCCCAGTAACCTCTTTGCTCTCACACCAGAGAAGACCTGGGCCACAATGACCAATATTTTTTAAAAAAAATGGATAAACCACATTAATTAATAAAAATAAAGAATACAATACAACCACTAGATGTGGTTACAAAAGAGCGGGGAACAAAAGACAAAAAGAGGACAAGAGACATCCTCAATGACCAACAATTCATTGCTTGCCTTTTTCGTCATTAATTCCAGCTTTTATATTCTATTTAGTGGACGGTATGATGTACTCGTGGAGTTTGGTGCTTAACGCTCTCTTACGCGAACTATGCCGACAAGTGTTCTCTTCCTTTTCTTCATTTAATTGGCCAACCCCAGTTAACTGCTTTTCTGAGGATGATCGCCTCACGTGCTCTTTTCTTTTCCTTCAAAATAGCTCGAGGCAAGTGCCCCTCCATTGGTTGACTTCCTTGCCAGTCATTGACCTCTGTTATTACCATCTTTCATACTTTTCTAGACATATCTTTGGAAGTGGTTCTTGCATTTTGATGAAATCTTCATACTTTTTTTTCGTTACTTTCTATATTACCATCTTTTTTTTTTCTTTTTTGATGTGTTCTAGAAATATCTCCAGCTTCTTTCTCTATTTTTTAAGCTTTAACTTACTGGGAAGTGCACAAGATGATGATCCACACTTGTTGTAATGGTGTAAAATGTACAATAAATAGTAACAACTTTTCTAAAATGGTATAAACAGTATCATAAACAATAACATAAGGTCTACAGTGCAGTAAACAGTGTCTACCATTGGATCTACAGTGCCCATGGTTGTGATGTGGTTTTACTCAAAATTTATTGTTACAACCCTTAATTTCCATCTATCATGGCTTCTGCAACTTTGTCTGCTCTTGCAGGATCTCTTCTTTTACCACCCTTGCGTGACATAAGTTTGGAGAAATTGATCCATTATTTATTGGATTATCTATCATCATCACCATCACCATCATTCTCTGATGAAGCAGAGAAACAACAACAACAACTCAAGGATTCATTGACAGAGTTGGAAGATGCCAAGTTGAATGTCAAGGCGATGGCCACACTACATGCACTTGAACGTTTACATCTTGAAGATTGCACTAACTAATAAGCTTTTATATGTGTAGGATTTACAAGCCCTCCCCTCCTCCTTGAGATATTTGTATATTTCTAACTGCTCCAAATTTTGATCCTGGTGTGTGGAGGAGATGGCAGAGATGTGTAGCATATATATATATATATATATATAAAGTCTCGCAAATATCTAGAATCTCTGCTTGCTTGGTTGCATCATCTTCCTTTACTTAAGCACTTGAGTGTTGAAAGTTGTCCAAAGTTCTGTTCACCGCCAAAAGGTGGCCTCCCTTCCTAACTTGAAACATTGGAGATCGCAAAATGTGACCCACCAACGACCAAATGGTCTATTGGTATTTGGGTCGCCGATAAAGCTCTTCACCGAGTGGTGAGAGTTCGATTCTCGGCTGAGAGCACATTTCTGGGAGATGTGAGTGATGGTTGTGTGCGGGTGGTCCCAGCGCCCATATGTGCGGGGGCCCCACCTCCACTTGCTCCACCGAGGCTTGTGCACGCCCCTAACTGACTAGCAGGGCCTTCGGGCTATCTGTTCCTTTTGTCTAAAAAAAAAATGTGACCTAGGTTTAATAAAATGCTGTCAACAAGAGCTGTCTTAAGAATGGCTGATGATTCAACACATCGCTAAAATGAGAATATATTTATGAAATTAAAATATCTGAGTGGTATGTAAGGATCTATGCTTTTGCTTGTTACTCTGTATTCTTATTCAAATTACTTATAATATTATCTTTGATTTCACTAGACTAATCAAAATGTATATTAGGAAAACAATCTAGCCTTTTCTCTATCAATCTTTTCTCAATCTTTCTATGCTAGAACCTCTTCATATTAATTGTGACTAGTGATCTCAGACAGCAACACACAGGATATAAAGAAACCTCTCACAAATGTCTTTATGACTATGATGGTGATGCTGTAAATATGTTAACAATAAATAATGTTTCTGATTATTATTATTATTATGATGTGATGTTATGACTTGGATTTTATTTTTTGATTTGTTAACACAGCTTGACATTTAATAATATTGATCTTTCGGTTGTCTTAATAAAATTGTGATTTAGTCTTTTCTCCCTCATTTTTTTAAAAGAAAAATATTGGTCTTTTGCATAGTATAATTTATGATCGTCTTCCATTTTTACTTTTTACCTCTTGTTATGAGTTTAGATTGGCTTCTACACCGTCACATGTAACTTTTGTCATTGTCTCAAAGCACTTCAGTTATGATTAAAGCCAATGAATGATTAATTATTTTTCTCTTTTTCATTGATGAGAATGACAAGAAAATCTAATACATAATTTGTTCTATTTAATGCAGACTTCATTTTGAGAATAATCATCTCTGGAGCAAGGACAAGCAATCAGAACCTGGCTTTCTTTAACATGCTACTCAGACTTGAATTAATAACAATAGTTATCTACCACTCTTGAGAGAATGGAGGTGAATGCTATTGCACACCACTCAGTTGGATTTGGAGCATTCAAGTTTTCATAACACAAATCTGAGAAGAAATATGGATGAACTTTTTCATGATTGTCTTATTATTAGTGCTGATTCGCTCTTTCTCAATGTTAATTCTGCTGCTAATCAAACTAAAGTTGTTGATTGCATTACAATAAGCCTTGATTTACTAGAGGTTGTCGTTCAGAGCAAGCAGGGAGGTGCATGATTTGTTTTGTACTCTTTTTATTGCCTATGGTAGTGTCACTCTTTTACTGTGGGTTCTCAGTATAATAAAGGATTTTTATTGTGATATTAACCTTTGATTTTCAGATGAATTTTTTTATTGTTGGGGAAAAAATTGAGATTGAAGAACGAGCTGAATGTTTTTGTTTAATAGCTTTGAAGATTTTGTTTTTGTTTTTGTTTTGTTTTTTTCTTTTTTTGCAAAATCAACAAGCACTATCGCACAAGGGGTTAAAGAGGTAATTAAGTAACAACAAGCACCATCGCACAAGGGGTTGTCAAAGAGGTAATTAAGTATGGTGACGCACAAAGTTACAGTTGCTTATTTATGAATTTAACGGACTAACACTCGAGGCAATAATGACTTATCATATGCACCTATCATGATATATCAGGAACTACAACCCATAATAAGAAATTTCTCCTGTTTTGCACTTCTGAATGGGTGAAGAAAAAGGCTCCTCCCATAAATGACCCAATAAACAATAGGTAAGCAGTAATAATACTACACAGTATGCACAACACGGGGATTCAACTAGTGCCACTGTCACTGTATTCAAGTGACTTATCACTAGGTCATCTAGCAGTTTTCTGAAGATGTGGTTTAGTTTGGTAGGATTGGTTGGTTACTCTTTCCACAGGTTTTAATAACTCAAACCTTCCCATTAAATAAATATGGATGAAGTGGTTCGTATGCTGAGAAATTCTCAACACAGTATTGATTGGCATCTTATATCGATTATCAATGATGTTCAACGTGCCTTGAATCTTGTCCCTGATATTAGAGTGGATTATATTCCTCATGATCTCAACATAGTAGCTGATTCCTTGTCAAATTATGGGCGTCTTAACCCAGATGTTTCACTTTTTAACAGAGGATTACGACTCCCAAATTGGCTGATAGAAGCTCCAAATTGGATTAAGCTTATTGTTTCTTCATTATTGTATCTTTTTGGTTGGTTTTTGGTTTTTTTTGTTTTTGTTTTTGTTTTTTATTTTTTCTCTATAGCTGGAGTTATTTAGCTTCCCTTGTCCAAAAAAATAAAAATAAAAAAATAACAAAAAGCAAATAACAAAATTGAAAAGGAGATGGGGCAGGCGGAAAGAGATGATATGCCATTGATTAAATCTAATTAAAGCGAATTAATTCTTGTTATTAGCATAAGCTATTTAATTTCAAAAGGCAAATGCTCTTTAAAATTATAAACATGTCATTTGGGTTCAAAACCTTGCAGTACAATTTGTATTCTTACTGTATTATTATTTTTTTTTAAATTGTGAACAAGACTATTTGAACAATTAATGTTTAAGTTGGTTTATTTGTAATATATTATCTTTATTTAATCTTCTAATTACAACTAGGTGGAATTTCTTATTTATCAATTATTGGAAAAAAGAATTATTTGAAGAACAGCTAGGGCTATTTTTAATAAATATGTTTAATAATATTGCTTAATTTGGTGGGATTAGTTGGGTGGATCTAATCTCCATCCAGCCCGTGGATGTTCCCCTCTTCTTTTTTGTTTATGTGCCTGTCGTCTGTCAGTCCCGGGTCTCACCTCTAGTGATCGGGTTGTTTTTATTTTTTCTATTGTTGTTGTGTCTGTTTTTCTCTCTCTTTTACTTTGCTTTCCGCTTTTTGCAATACATTTGATTTATCCATTTTTTTTTAAAAAAATTGCGACAATAACTTTAATTTTATGAAATATTTATGATACCATATAATATTGATAAAATTATCAGATTCTTCTCTTCCTTCTTTGTCTTGATATTTGTTTTTAAATTAAACATAAAAAAATTCCTTTTATTATTGTATTGTTGATGAAGTGTATGTTAGATTTTATTCTGAATTTTTGAATTTGAATGAAAGATTTGAACAGAAACAAAACTTGGGCTTTCATATAAATATATTTTTGTATTTCAATTTATGTTCAACTATTTACATCTTGACATGTATTAAATATTCAATACTAATCAAAATACAATATTTAGACTTTATAGAGCCAGCCATCAAAAAGCGATAGTATTCTTCAGACAATGCAAACATTCATGTGGCGGGACACAATGATGATCATATTATATATATATATATATATATTATCTATTCAACCTTGTTTAGCCACTTGCTGAATTGTATATTATTTAATCACCATTCACTCTAATAAATAAGTATTATCGTTTACCACAGCATTGGGGAAGCATTTCATAAGAAAGAATCAAGAACTCAGAGTTCTCTGCTCCTCCTTTGCTCTTGTCTTCTGTTCACAA
>NW_024088557.1:0-27783 GCF_009730915.1 Dioscorea cayenensis subsp. rotundata | reverse complement strand
CAACTCCTACTTTTATCTTAATCTCAATTTTTAGTTTTTTTTAGAATATTTTCTGAATATTTTCTATTTTTTTTTAAATTTTCGGAAAATTTTTGAATTTTTTTCATGAATTTTTCAGTATTTTTTTAGTTTTTTTAATTATTTTATCCGACGGGCCAACCCGGCCCGGCCCGCCGGGTCAACATGCAAGCCGGGCCGATTCTGGGCCCGGTTTCTTGCGACCCGGACCCGCCGGGTCAGACTGGCCAATCCGACCCAGTGGGTTCTAGGCCCAGCCGGGCCAGGTCCGGGTTGGTGGGCCGGTGAACCACAACCCGGCGGGTCAGGCCCGTCGGGCAGGTTAACCGGCCCGTACCCAACTCTAGATGCGAGGGCCCATCTACATAGATTTATTAGTACTTTATAATTATTGGGTTTGGTTTTTTTTGCATTTATACCTCTGTGAAACCTAAAATTACAATAAATCTTTGCATTTATATCTCCGTAAATCTAAACTAGTGTACCCGATTCTAACTTAGTCTCGTTAGATTTTTAAACATCCATTAGACGTAAAATATTTATTTAACATTAATAGTATTTTTGCATGTTTGTCCAGTGATTTTTGTGGGAAGTTCAACCAAATCTGAGGATTTCGGTCATTTGGATTTTTTATTTATTTATTTATTTTAGTGGAAGGACAAAAGATAGTAATTTTGTCAATTTTTTTAAGACAAAAAGTGAAACTTTGCTTTACCAGCACTCTCTTTTTTTCTTTTTTTCTTTTTCTCTTTCTATCTTTCCTTGCTTCAACCCTGAGTTCTCCTTTTTCCTTTATTTTTCCAACAACCAATCTTTTCAAATCAAGGCCCAAAAAACCTTGTTGCTCTTGCATTAAGATACGAAGGCTTCTTATTCCACAACGACGAAAGCACTTTTTCATTCTTTCATATACTAGGGGATTTCGTTTGGAAAAGAAAATGTTCCATATGGTAAGAAGTCTTACCTTAGTTTTTTTTATTTATATACTGGTTTTATTTTGTCATTTTTTTAATTAAAAACTTCATGTTAAAACTTTTTGACATTACAAAAAAAAAAATTACAGTTTTACAACTGATGAATTTTATTACTCTTTTGCAACATAATTGGGATAGCTTTGCGACAACATTGAAAATTTGCAACAGATTTTGCGATGAGACAAAAAATTTGTTGCAAAAATAGTGGGAATGATTTTAAAATGGATTTGCAACCTATTTTGTGACAGGTTTGAGATGGATTGGTAATGGCATAAATTTCCGTTACAAAAATATGGAGGACTTTACAATGGATTGGCATACAAAGGCATTACAATTTTGCAACAAGAATTTGCAACGGAATGATTTCATTTGCAACAAAAACTTGCAATGGAATTATGGCATTACAAAGTTGCAACATAATTGTAACAAAGTTGCTACGGATTTTAATTTTATTTAATTTTTTAAAAATTTATATAATTTCTATTTTTTTTTGTTTATATTATATAATTTTTAGAGTTATTAAATGTACTTTATGTCAAAATTTGGATATAATGATGATGTCATACAATACTATATCTTTTGATATATAAATATGCCTACTAAGATATTCTAAATTTAATTAATGATAATATAGAATACTAAGTTATTCCATTTTTTTTATTAAAAATTGATAAATTTAAGATATATATATATATATATATATATATATATATATATATATATATATATATATATATATATATATATATATATATATATTAAAAATATTAATCACATGAGTATTTTTTTATAATTAAGTATTAAATTTGGTTATTAGTCCCATAACTATTTTCCAAATTACCTTAATATTTTTCATATTAAATTTAAAAATGAAGTTATGCTTATTTAGCCTTTACCAAAGTTTAACTTTTTCCCAAAAGTTCAACTTTGGTTAAGGCTAAAGTTTGTCACCAGCCGCCAACTCTAGACAAACTTTAGTATATCTACCCCTGAAAAAACCATTATTTGCAAGCTTATTCCTTGGTAGGTCACAAAATTCAAAAAATAAAAAACAAATAAATGAAAAAAAAATATGTACAATAAATTATTTTATCAATGTTTGTTTGTAAATATTTAAAAATATAATTGGCTCTATTTAGGTATATGTTCAATTAAAAATTCCATACAAACATAGAGTAAAAAAAAAAATTAATGAGGGTGAAATTGGAGTGCTAGTGAGCTCAAATATTTTGGGAAGTTGGTTGAGGTGGTGAAATTGGAGTATGAAGGATGGTCTCTGAAAGAGGTTGTATTGTTTAAATGCACCTAATTTGATCTGACACTACGAATTCGTACCATGATTCACCCACAATATAAGCTCATTGATGTTCATTAGAATAAAGCATTTAACAAATATGAACCATTTATTCTTGCAACTTAAACTGCACCAGTTTTTACTCACCAAGCCTACATTAAGAAGATCTTGTAATGATTGGTTGGCGGCTTGTGTAATTAAGGTTAGATCTATTGTGGAGGTAGTTGGATCGCATGCGTCATTAATTTGTAATGCTTTTCAAGAAGATGAAGTACAAGTAGATGAAATTGAAAATCATGAGGAAAAAGTATCTCTAAATTCTTCCGACGGTGCATTCATTGAAATTGATGGTATGGACATTGAAGAAGTAAGTCAAGAAGGAGAAGTAAGCGAAGAAGATTATGAAGATGAAGAAGAGGAAGACGAAGTAGATGCTTTTCATGATGAAGATGAATAGTAAAATATAATGTGATGTATAAACTAGTTTTTTCCATTTCACATTGCAAGGACTACAAGTAGTTTAAGTTATTTTTTTTATTTTTCTTGTTGCAAATTCTTGACAGTCATGTATTATGAATTTGTATTGTTAGTGTTGAGTTCATATTTTATTTATAGATATGGCTGGGAGAAATCATTCGTCCATTCGTCGGGGAAGTAGTATGCCTACATCTCAAGTTGAGTCCACGGGGGCATTTATGTCATCTCTACCTACTGTTGTATAAGGCGACACTGCTCCCCATATTACTCCTGCTTGTACTACTACTCCTGCTTCTATCTTTATGCCATCTACTATTGCTCTTACTAAAACTTATGTGCATCCTCCTATAAGTACTACTCTAGTTACTATTGCACCTACTACAGCAACATCCCCTTTAACTATTTTTGCTCCTATTTAGGGTGCATCTATAGGTGATGGTGGCTCTTCATGCTAGGTTCGTATTTATTTGTTGCCTGACAAGTAAAAAAATTTATGTCAAGAAAGCAAAAAATAAAGTATAAAAAATTTACATGCGCATTTTTGCATTTTAAAATTATACAAATCTTTAATAACATTCATTTATGTTTTTAGCTTTGTGCCGCACGGTCATGCCATTTCTAAATTTATTACTGAGAAAATGAAGGAGAGGCAATACAAAGAAGGATACACATGGTCCAATATTGATAAGCGCACACATAATTTTTATTGGAGAGAGTTTAAGGTACAATTATGTTTTAATTTATGTAGTAAAATTTTAGTAATTGTAATATTATTATTATTATTATTATTATTATTATTATTATTATTATTATTTTGCATTAATTTATTTATAGTTCTTATTGGTTTTTTTTTTATTAATGAACTAATTTTTAATTTTTGTTGTTTTGATTTTTGCAAAAATATTATTATTGGCCCAATGAAGAAGAGGATGCTATCAAAACAGTTTGGAAAAAAGTCTGTTGAGGCTATTATAGCAGGAATTTATGTAGGTGACACAAGTCTTACAAGAAGGCTAGTCAGGAGCCTATTTAGGTTGAAGATGAAATTTGGAACAAATGGTTGAAGCATTGGAACAAATAAGAGTTCAAGCATAAGTCCAAGCAAGCCTCCATTAATCGGTGTTCTGAGACATGAGGCAACGAGGGTGGAATTAGTAGGCATGTAGGAGGCTCTAAGTCATTTATTGAGTATGTCATAGACTTGGTAAATATTTTAAAATTTATTTGAGTTTTTTCCTTTCAGCATTCAAAAAAATTTCATAGTTTGATTTTAAAGATTTTACATTGTCCTTGTTAATGATTTTATTTTATCAAAGTAAGACACTTCAGAGGACACCTATTGTGTTTGATATCTTCTAAAAGACTCATGTGAATAAAGAAGAAAAAGATGTTGATTCACGAGCACAGGTGGTTTATGTAAATTTCAAAATTTATCTCATATTATTTTATTGATTTGTAGATTATTTCATACATGTTGTAATTAATATTATTATAGTTTATTACAGGATGCTATGCAGAAGATGGTTAAGACTGCTTCTCAAGCATTATCAAATGGTTCACAACCTTCACCGCTTGATATGGGTGCTATGTACTTGGAGGCTTCTGGTGGAGAAAAGAAGAAGAGAGTTTATGGTCTTAGTTCTTACACATCAAGCTTCTATCAAGAGCCATTTTGTAGTGGTGTTACATCAGCTCCCCACCACCTTCAGCATCTACGATCCCTCCCCAGAGATTGTGTCTGAGATGGAGGGCATAAAAAAGAAAATCATCGACTTGGAAGAGCAAAACCAAAGTTTGATGCAGCGGAACCAGAACATGATGAGACAAATGCACCATAAGTGGAAGCGTATGCGAATGATGATGCAGTCTAGACTGCCGGTTGATGGACTAGGCCAAACATTAGTTATAGCATTAGTATTTTCATTTGCCTATGTGGACGTTACTAGTACTATATATACTTTTTACTTGTCTTTGTGCATATCACTACTACTATATGGTTTCTTTTGTTTTTTACATGTTACTATGATGACTTTTATTACTATGTTATATTTTGTTAAATACATTAGAATTTCTATGTACTATATTTTATTAAGATGATAATGTTAGAATTCATTGATATACATGATAATAGGGCATTAGTGAATTTGTATTGAATTTGTCGTTGATCTAATATATTGTTGCAAATCTATTACAAATTTACAATCGATTTGCAAGGAACTTGTTATGGATCCATTGCAAATCTGTTTCAAATTTCTAACCAATTTGTAAGGGACATGTTATGGATCCATTACAAATCTATTACAAATTTGCAACTGATTTGCAAGGGACTTGATATGGATCCGTTGCAAAGTTGTTGCAAATTTGGAACTGCTTTGCAATGGAATTAGCACATATTTGGGAAATTCGTTGTAAATCTATTACAAATTTCCAACACATTTGCAATGGATTTGTCTGGGATCAAAAGATCTGTTGCAAATCCCTTGTAATAGACTTTACAATGGAATAATTGCAAGTCTGTTACAATTCTATTACCAATTTATAATATGTTTGCAACAGATCTAATGTAATTTGTCGCAAGGGGGTTGCGAATCCGTTGCAAAAGTTTTGCAGTGGATTAGTTCTCATCGCAAAAGTTTGCTACGAGCTAAAAAGCAATGACATAAATCCGATGCAAAGCTATTACAAAATGTATAGTTGCACAGAATTGCAATTGATTCAACTGTTGCAAAACTGTAAAATTTTTGTAGTGTGAATCTCCTACGATTTGTGAGTAAATTGCGCTTAAAATGGAGCCTTGTTCTTGTTATTGGTTATCTTTATGGGCCTGTTTAGATACCACTAAAATATCCCATAATCCAGGAGTTATGCCATAATTTAACATTTTGACATAATTATGCCATATTAGGTGTTTGGGTAGTTAATTTACACTACAAAACTATGCCATAATGTGAATGTTATTGCATAAAATAACATTCCACTATGAGTGGAATATTTGTTTATGGTAAATTGCATGGTACGCTTGTGTTGTGTCTTTCTCTTATTCTTTCTAAGGTTGGTGGAGACATTTCATTTCTAGGGTTTGAAGAGGCTGCTGCCGGGTCAGTCAAGACGCTGGAGCCAAAGGCTGACACCAGAGTATCCAAGACACTAGAGCCGAAGGCCGCGCTAGCGCACCCAAGTCATATCCTTAGCAGGCCGGAACCAGGCAGGAAAAGGAAGAACGGTTGCATCGCCTGCAAGGTGTCGGTTGTTTCCTTTTTTTTATCTTGATTTGTTATGTGGTTGTGAAGCAAGAGGTATGATTAATTAAGAGGCCTTAAAGAGCATCTCTACTTATACATCTCAAAGATGACAACAACACAATTTGAAATCCATGTTGGACATAATTTAATAAAGGAAAAACATAGATTTGGTGGGCTTGGGGTATGGGTGTTGTTTTTCTTTACAAGGTTTTAGTTTTTATTTGATTACTTTTGTTGATTTGTCATGTTATTATAGGGTAAACATCATTACAACGCTTTGGCTTTCATGGAATTACTTGGTTTATTAACTTTCGTTTGAAGGAATTAAGATTATAGTTATTTTGATATATTGCTATGTCTTGGAATTACTTAGTTGATCTGGTATGTTCTTTACTCCAAAGTTTGCAAATTGTTTTGCAACTAGAGTTTGCATACCCTGTTCTAAATTTTTCTGATAATTAGTGACCTTTCTGAACATTAGAGATCATTTAAAATAGTGAGTGGCTTATCATTATGATTTATTTGTATGTGCATTGGATACTAATAGATTGGTTAACAGCTGGCATCTTATAAACTGAACAAAAGCCTTAGTTAGCATTCATATTTGAGTTTAATTAAATTTTAAGCATGGTTTACCATGGTTTAGCTTGGTCCTCAATACAAATGTTGAAGCATGAGTTAGTTAAATTCATTTATACTAACATTTTTTTTATTATTATTTATGACTATAAGTCAAATGGCAAGTGAAGGTAAACATGAAAGTAGGGTAAAGTAGAATGAAATTCACAAGGCTCACCTTGTAATATTATTGGGTGAGTATAATACTCCTGCATATCGTTCACAAAATGGATGAACTAAAGAAGCATGGAACAAAATGGTATGAGACATGATAAGCAAGTTTTCCAATCCAAACCTCACCACAAACGAAATTAAAACATTAGAACAAGAGTTGGAAAAATCCTTCAAGCTTCTAAAAGCCTTTTCTGAATTAAGTGGCTTTTGATGGGACTATGAAAGACATATTGTATCGACCCCTGATGATGTCTGGGCACCACTACTGGAGGTATGTATATAATTTATGATTTATGTTTTCATTATTGTCTTTTATCTAATTTGGAGCAAATTAAACAGAGGAATAGAGATGTGAGGAAATGACATAAAAAACCATTTCCATATTTTATAACACTACAGGAGGTTTATGAGGGTAAGCATATATTTTCTAATATTTGAATCTTATAAATTTTTTCTTTTACTAAGATATTATATATTTTTTATGTAGGGATATAACTAAAGATAAACGATCTCATGGTTTAGAAGATTTTGAATATATTTTTGAATCGCCTGTCTTCTCCATAACCCTAAGTGTTTTTACTCCAAACGATTCACTCTAATCATCACCTATGCACGAGATAGAGGATGATGATATCATGCAAGTGGAACTTCTTTGTCCTCAACCACGGAATCCTCAAACTCAAAGTTCAAGCAATATAATAGGAGATGAAGATAGACATAGAAGAAAAAAGGAGGGAAAAGAAAAAAAAAACACCAAGATTCATCATTCAACATGCAACAATACATAACATTTTGAGCGCGTGAGAATAAAGAATATCTCAATGTTCTCAAGGGCACTCAAGTAGTGGAGAAGCATACAATAGAAGATTGCATGAAGGCCATGGTTGAAGATGGTGTTCACGAAAATTGAGTAATAGACAATGAGTATGACATTGTTATGTGTTTTCTTGAATGTTATGTGTTTTCTTTTGGATTGACATTGTTATGTGTTTTTTTAAGATGATGAACTTGTTAAAATATCCTTTTGGCTTGACATTGTTATTATTCAAGAACTTACAATATTTGATAGTTTTCAGATTTTTTTTTCATCTTTGTAAATTTACTAGGTTATGTTCAATATTCACTAGGTTTGTTTGCTTGATTTACAAATATTTCATATTCTTTTCATTAATCTTTTTTGTAAATTTTCTAACGCTAACCAGACTTTCATGACCGTGATAGAAAAGAAGATATCAATGACATTTGATAAGATCAGGTAGGTAATTAGAAAATGTGAAGGAAGGGATTAGGTTTTTTTTTTTTTACTAGTACATTAAAAATCAACATAGCCAATGGTTTTTTTCCTAATACATTAAAAATCAACAAACCTATGTTCTAGCTCTGCTGTAGGTACAATAATCATCCCACATCTGCATTGCTATTTCATCTCTTTTTCGAGTACCTGCATTTCACTCCAAGTTATGGTATCAACATTCTCGCCATATGAGTCATCTCCATTAGGAACAATATTTTCTTCATCATCAAATTCCTCAACATCATCTACACTGTTATGTTTACGGATGAAGTTATGCAACATAAAAGTGGCAACTACTAAATCAGTTTGAGAGTCAATTGGGTAAAAAATTGTAACTTTAAATATCAAAAATCTCATTTTCAAAATGCTGATGATGCGTTCAACATGATTCCTTAACAAATCATGTCGCAAATTAAATAGTTCTTTAAAATTGCTCGATCTAGATTGTGCTCGTCTTTGCTCCTACAAATGGTAATGGACAACTCTGTATGGAGCAATAATATTTGGGGCATTTAGCATATCCTGCATCTAAAAGATAATATTTACCCCTTAGGGCTTCAAAACTTTGTTTGAACAAACATTGGAGAATCCTAACATTGGAAGCAGAACCTTCCCAACTAGCTTGTACATATATAAAACGAAGATTAAAACCACATGCGACCATAACATTCTGCGATAGTGTTTGTTTTCTATTTCTATAAGTATCTTGTTTATCCAAAAAAATTGTAATAGGAATATATGTTTCATCAATGGCACCAATACAATCTTAAAAAATAAACAAACATAAAACATTTACATCGACTAAAATAAATTTATAATTAAAATTAATATAGCTTTACCCACCTTGAAATATGGGGAAAATTTTTTGTTATTCTGAATAACCGGCTATGTGATTGTCGATGGAGGTTTTGTGTATTCACGAGTAAGTCGATTAACAGCTTTAAATACTTTACTAAAATAATGACTAATCGTTCCTGTAGAATGTTGAAATTGCTCTTGAACATCGCATTTACTAGCATTATGAGCAAGGTCGTAAATGAACATTGTTAGTTGTTCCTTGACTGTTGTCCGTTTTGAGTTACAGAGAAGAGATTTTTCTCTTAAATGATTAGCCAGTGATTGAAATATATAAGGCTCCATACGAAATTCTCTTTTATAAAATTCCTCATGACCTTTGAGAATTTCTTGTACAAATGTAGCACCTGTAAGAATAGATGTTGTTTATATAAAAATTTTGCATGTCCTAATTCAAATCAAATTAAAATTTTAAAACCACATGTGACCCAATCATAATCAAATTAGGGTAACATGTGGATAAGATAAATAAATTTTATAATATATGGATATATTCAAGATCACCCAAGAATACATATCCTGAGGCGATCTAAATATTAAAATCCAAAGATCAGCCTAGAGCACAGATCTCAAGGGGATCTAAATATATATATATATATATATATATTCAAATCTCCGGATAAGCCAAGACCACCGATCTCGAGGTGATCCAAAATACTCAAATATCAAGATCTGCCGAGAGCACCGATCTCTAGGCGATCTAAATATTCAAATCTCCGGATAAGCCAAGAGCACCGATCTCGAGGCAATCCAAAATACTCAAAATATCAAGATTTGCAGAGAGCACAGATCTCGAGATAATCTAAAATATTCAAATATCCGGATCAGCCAAGAGCACAGATCTCAAGGCGATCCAAAATATACAAAATATCCAAATATCAAGATCTGCTAAGAGCACAGATCTCGGGGCGATCTAATATATATATATATATATTTCCAATCAGCCAAGAGCACCGATCTCGAGGTGATCCAAAATATACAAAATATACAAATATCAAGATCAGCCGAGAAAACATATTTTAAGGCAATCTTAAATATTCAAATGCCAAGATCAGCCGAGAGCACAGATCTCGAGACGATTGATCCTAAATACTCAAATATCAAGATCTGCTGAGAGCACAGATCTCGAGGCAATATAATAAAGTACTCAAATTTCTGGATCAGCTAAGAGCACTGATCTCGAGGCAGTCCAAATTTCAAGACTAGCCTATAGCAGCGATCTTGATGCGACCACAATACCAAGATCAACCGCGAATACAAATCACGAGGAAAAAAAATATATATAATAAATTTTAATTAACACAACAAAAAAATCTAATTAGATAAAATAATCAAACAAGATAAAAGATGAAATAAATTAAATTAAATTAAATCAAATCGTATATATATATATATGTATATAATAAGATAAATTAAAATAAAATAAATCAACTAATTAAAATAAAATAAAATAAAGAATCAAACGAAATCAAATAATATAAAATAAATAAAATCTGATAAACACACACACACAGATATATATATATATATATATATATATATATATATATATATATATATATATATATATATATATATATATATATATATATAATAAAGAATTAAATGAAATCAGATAAAATAAATAAATAAAAATTCGATAAATTTATATATATATATATATATATATATATATAATAAAAACAAAATGAAATAAATCAAATCAAAGAAATTAAGTAAAAAATTAAGTAAAAAAAATCCAATATAATAAAATAAATAAAACGGATCGAATTAAATAATATAAAATAAATTAAATATATATAAATAATAAATAAATTAATATATATATATATATAACAATAAATCAATTAATCAAATCAAGTAAACATAAAAAAATAATATAATATATATATATATATATATATCTAAAATAATAATAATAATAATAATAATAAAATAAAATACATATCTTAGAAATATATATACAAAATTCAAATCAGATAAAAAAAAAGATAATATAAAATAAAAAAATAAATATGATATATATGTATATAACATAATAAAAAATACATATAATGTAATATATATATATATATATATATATAAGAGATATACATGGGGGGTTGCGTGAGAACGTGAGTGATGCACGTGGTTGTCCCACCCACGATCGACTCAATCGTTTCATAACCGCTCACCATCATCTCCATGCAACCGCTCATCACCATGTAACCTCCCACCACTGATGTAACTGTTCAGGCTATTTTAAAAAATGGAGGACAATGAGGAAGAGAAAAAAATAGGACCAGCAAAAGAAGACAACCGAAGAGCGGACGACCGAGAGGAAGGGGACTGGCGGAGAAATAAGAAGTTGGCGTCGCCACCGCCGTCGCAGTCACCCCTACTGCGGCTATTGCCTCTCCGTCAGATAGGAAGAAGAAAAAATAAAGAGGGGGGAAGGTTGGTTTCCTCTCGGCGAAAGAGATACTCATATGAAAAAGAAGGAAAGAAGAAGAGGAACAGAAGATGACGAGAGGACGGGAACCCCGGAAGAAGTGACCAAAACGCGAAGCAAAGAAAAAAGAGGAAGAAGTCACCGTTGCAGCCGTCGTCGCTATTACTACTGCCATTGCCACTCTGTCAGATGGGAAGAGGCCGAACCCAGAGAAAGAAGATCAGACGAGAGAAGATAGAAGGAGGAAGGCGAAAGAAGAGCAGAGAAAGCAACACGAGAAGAAGAAGAAAAGGGTGCTCACATTTTCTCTTCCCCTGTACCCCCATACATATTCTTGCTGCTCTTGATGTGAAGCCGTGAAGACAGAGAAGCCTGAGAAGCTGTCGCCATCGCCAACATGGCTGCTGTTGTTATTCTTGCTTGCCGCCTACAGTCACTCTTTATGATGAACCCATGAAGACGGAGGAAGACCAACTAGAGAAAGATGATGAACAGAACTCGGCCAAACATATAGTCATATAATAAAGGAGAAAAGGGGAACAAAAGTAGCAAAAGAAGAAGAAGAAGACGGAGGATTTGTCGCTCATCATCATCATCGAAGCCGCTCGTCGCCGCTTTGTCATAGTTGCCTGCTGTCGCCTGATGCCTGATGCCGTCACTGTTGCTGCTTCTGTCAGTGCCGCCGTTGCCTCTTCTGCAGATGAAAGAAGGAGTGTAAAAGTAGTAGGGTTCCTGCCGTCGTTGCCGCTGAAGCTCCGCCGTTCGTTGCTATCACCGCTGCATCTCTGTGAGATGGAGGAAGGAGGATCTCTGTCACATCCCAGCCCCACCGCCGGTCCCGCGGACAGATCGGCCGCATCCAATGGGACTGGGCCCCACTGGGTGCAAGGTCTCAACTAATAACCTGGTTAGAGTCAACCCTAACAAGCAGATATGAATAGAACATAAAAGCACAAATAGGATACTGAAAACTGAAATACTACAAGTACGGACTTTAACAGCCCTACAGAATACAAATACAACCCAATAGTTCGCAAATTACAAATACAGTCAGAATACAAGTCTTACACTCTCAAGAAGGTAATATAGAGATATTGATAAAAGCAGACAATACGACCCCCAGACACCCCCCGATCCTAGACTTGATCATCTCCTGTGAGAACAGAATTCACAGATTGCATGAGCCACAAGGGCCCAGTAGGATCGCAGAAAACAACAGATATAGCAGATATTGTAGAATAATAGCTCATGCTTTATACAGAATACAGAAAATGCGCAGAATACTGGAATAATCCAAAAACATGAAAAACACGCAGAAATACATCTCCACGGCTAATAACGAAATCAACAGACGAGGGTGGATCTTCGACTATGAAGTCGGAAATGCAGCGTAAACGTAGCAGAATATCAGCGGTAGTAGCGAGATCTTCGACCGCAGATCGGGGGTGAGTGCTACTACAAAAAAACATGTGCACATGGCTAGGGACTTACTCCTCCTAGTGGGCGAGCTGAAATGGAGATGTACTAAAAACCGCGAGAAAAATACGGAATACAGACAGAGGAATTACTGAATAAATAATGCAAATAAGAAAATAAATAAATAAACATAAATACCACGCAAATAAATAAATAAATAAAATTATTAAACAATGCAATAATTAAATAATAATTATTGCTAGAAATACGGAATACACAGTGAGAGAGCCTACCTGGCTTTGAGCTACAAAGTTGGGTTCACCAAGTCCCGCGAACTACAGCTCGGTATGGATCTACCCAAACAGAATATTCTAACTTAGGTTACAAAACTTGGGCCGGGCCTAAATTACAACTATAGCCCGAGCTAATTCAACAAATAAAAGAGTTCATAGCTAGCAATTAAAGGTTTTCACAAAAATTTAGCTAAGCAATTAAAATTCTCCATAAAAGCTTTAATCATAACACCAGCACAATTAGCTTTCCAAGATTAAAATCAATACAATCCCATGATTCTGAATATATAAATTAATACTTCTAACATGCACCACAAGCATTTAAGCAATACTAAAAATAAATTAAACATTAGCATGGACACATGATATGGACGAATTTTCAATGAAAAGAAATTTCTAAATCATGTAATGCACGCATACCCACACACATACACATATATTTATATAAATAACAACAAATAATCAACTAACTTATAACATGGCTGCATACTCACAATGTCAAGCTTACAAACATGAAAACCTATATTCAAATAATTTAAAACATGAATGCTAATTTACATGTCCAAACTTACAAGATGCATACACAAATATTATAATTAAATTATAGGCATCCCTTGGTAGATACAAGCTTTCAAAATCATGAGAGATAAATAAAATCTTAACAAAATAAGGCTGCAGATTCCAAACCTCTCTATATTGCAACATGTACACATAGAATTTAAGCTTAAAATTACAAAGACATGCTACACATAATTATTCAAAATGACCAAAAACACTCAATGACATGAAAAACATGCTCAAATAAATTCTCAGATTTAACATGCTAAAAAAAATATTTAAACAAAACTTTAACAAGACAAGGATTAAGCTTAACACCAAGCTATAAAATATGAATAAGCATACCCAAGATTCAAGAACCAAACAACACAAGAGATAAACATACATGCTTGGCACTAACAAAAACAATTAAAAACAAGACAATAAAAAAATCTCAAATTTACGAAGAAAATAACAAAGCTTACCTCTAAGCTTGTTGGTGACAAGTTCCATTCAAAAAAACCAAGCTTAAAGAGAAAAAGAAATTGACACAAAAAAATTCGGCCAAGGTTGAGTTGTTTCAAGGATAAGAGAATTTGGAGAGCGGGGTGATTGGTTGCATGACTAAGCCTTTAAAAAGCAACCCTTAAACTCAATTATAAGCCTCCACTAATCAACAACGAGCAAACCAATAATTCCACTTCAGGCAAGATCCGGAAAATAAGGGCAATGAAACAAACAGTAGGGCCCACTCACCAAACACTCAGTCAAACCAGTCAAAGTAGAAAAAAAAGAAATTTTACAAACATTACAATTTCTGCCGCCGTTTGAAAAATATCAAAGTCGTCATTCCCGTTCCTCCCTCATTGTTGTCGAAGACAGAAAGTTACATGGACATTAATGTATACTACACCAGGAGAGAGTAGTAAACGAAGAAAAAGAAAAGAAGACTCACCATTACTGTTACCTGCCGCCGTTGTAGCAGTAGAAGCCTCAGAAGATGGTCAAGGAGCAGGAAAACATGGCTGGCTTTCTTTAGCAATTCTCTCACGCAGTATAAGGGAGTCTTTAAGAACAATAAACCTGGTTGAGGAATCATAAAAGAAAAAAAAAATCCACGTGAGATTCTCTCTCTTGTCGAAAGAAATTCATTTAAAAAAAATGAATAATATATATGTCTGAGTTTCTCTCAATGATATATATATATATATATATATATATATGTATATATTATATGATAACACTACAAGTTTTGTAGTTAAATAAATGCATTACATGCATGCATGCAAGCATGTGCGTGCCCAACCAAACACTTTAGTGGATGTATCCCTCACAATCAAGACACCTATGGATTCAATTTAGAAGTTTAAAAAAATGAAGAGGAAACAGTATTTTGGAATTCTTGGAATTCTATGAAGATCTTAGCTGAAATAGCCAAGGACAAGTACCTGATCACGGAAAACAAGGCATAAATGATTTGAATTTATGGTAGCGAGTGCATGATACATTTCTTGGGTCTTAAAAAAATGTGAATGTGCATTAATCTGATCGTTAAGGTCTGC
Organism: Dioscorea cayenensis subsp. rotundata; assembly: GCF_009730915.1. Taxonomy (NCBI): domain Eukaryota; kingdom Viridiplantae; phylum Streptophyta; class Magnoliopsida; order Dioscoreales; family Dioscoreaceae; genus Dioscorea; species Dioscorea cayenensis. Next base: position 12,598 of record NW_024088557.1, on the reverse strand, counting down.
TGGTGATTCAGTAGTGGCACTGCATTTCTGGTTGGAAATTTTTTTAGAACCAAAAATTGTTACATATATATCACCATGGATTATGAATGAATTTTAATTGTTCAAATACCACGGGTTAGTCAATGACTAAAATACCCATCCCAACGATTAAAATGTTCATTCTGAAACAACGATAAAATGCGCATTCCAAAACAACAAGAGAAATTATCATTCCGAGACAACGCCAAGATATTAAGTATGATTAATTTTCATACACAATGAGATATATTTTTAAGACTGACGATTGAGATATATAAGAGCATCAATGATTTGTATAATCTCATATCCCATTTTGTGTAAAGAGACCCACATCATGCTATCATAAAAATCACCATGATGAGATTTGACTCTGCATGCATACGTGCATAATTCAATATATAAAAAATAAAAAATAAAAATAAAAAAAAAAATCAAAAGGCTTGGGATCCCACCATGACAGAGACCCACATAAAAATGACTGAATATTAAGAAAAAAAAAATGAAATGCAATGTAATGGCATGCATGCACATATATAGGGGTGGCAATAATCTGTCCGGACCCGCCGGCCCGGTTTTGTCCGGCCCGGAATAAAAAGGGTTTGGACATAAGGTTTGCAAATGCGGGTCGGGTCCGGACATGGCTTGGTTGTCCGGATTTAAATCCGGGCCGGGTTCGGACATAGAAATTCGGACAACCGGGCCCTTTTAACCCCTAAAACTTTAAAAGCCCACAACCTTAGGCCCATTTGTTTTAAGGCTATTCTTCTAAAAACTTTAAACATATATTGTTTTTTCTATTAAGACTTAGATTTTTCTATAATTTGAGTTGAGTTTTGGATTATTGATGTTTTTTTTTTGCATTTAATGTGAATTAAATTATTTTTGTATAATTTAATATTTGAGCGAACTTAAAAATAGCTTATAGAATTCGGACAAATTTGGACATCCGGACAACCCGGTTTTAAAATAAACCGGGTTTGGACATGCCAAGTTTGTCCGGATTTAAAACCGGGCCGGGTTCGGACACAAGTTTTTCTATTTATATTAGTAGTTGTCCGAACCCGGTTTTGTCCGGACCCGAATTTTTGCCACCCCTACACATATATTTACTCATGTGTATCATTAGTTAAAATGAATATGGCGGGTCCACCATTCACATGGGATTATTTTATATATATAAACACCCTCAGAGCAACATGCTATATTGACTAAAGAACAATGGATGGACATGGTATGATGCTGCCTCTTATAATTGCATGCAAATCTTGATTTGCTGACATTACTCAAGAAAGTGCCAAAACAATTTCAAAAGTAGGTCCCACTATGAAAAATCGCATGAATGATGTATCTAATAAAAATTTTATAGGAATTAAATATGGGCATTCTTCAGGGTATGCAACCAGCCTTTTATATATGTGTGTATATATATATATATATATATATATATGTATGTCCGAAAGTTCAAAGCAATAACAAAATCACTTATTCTAAAGAATGACAAGAATGCTTATCTCGAGGCAAGTCGGCAATGAGACATGCAAGACTACAACGAGGCATGCAACGCGATGATGAGGCATATGCAGTGACATGTGACAAAACAAAAAAAAAAATTAAAACCAAAGCAGTCAACTCGAGATTCAAGTTATGAAAAGAGTCAAGACTTGAAAAATCCATATAAATCGACAATTGGATTCATCAAGGTCAAGGCATCATAAGTCGAAGACCCAAAGAGTTCCACAAGTCAATATTCATATAAACGACAATTGGACGCAGCAGTCTCAAGACATCAAAAGTCGAAGACCCAAAGAGTTCCACAAGTCAATATTTGAAAATTTCATATAAATCGACAATTGGACTCAGCAGTGTTAAGACATCATAAGTCGAAGACCCAAAGAGTTCCACAAGTCAATATTCGAAAATCCATATAAATTGACAATTGAACTCAGCAGTGTTAAGACATCATAAGTCAAAGACCAAAAGAGTTTCACAAGTCAAGACTTGAAGAAAGTTTCACAAGCATAAAAGCCAAAGCTTATGGAAAGTCAAAATCAAGTTTATGATTCATCAACATAGAGGATCAGGAACTTGAAATACAAATCAAATCCAAAATGCAAAAAAATGTCCAAGACACAAGTTCGGGCACAAGTTCATAAGTCAAGATGATTTCAAATTTCTTGTATTTTCGATGAAATCTATGAATTCATATTTATTGAAATGAATGAAATTAATTGTCACAAATTGTTTCTTTTTTCACACTTATTTCTTAATCGGAGGTTTCCTGCGATAATGTCCAGAGTAATTAACATTAAGGGTTTACCCTTAATGGAAGTCATGAACCCATAATCTCTTGAAGTCATAAAAATTAAATTTGATTTGTGATCCATTTATTTCAACCGGTCAAACCCTAATTAAAGGCCGGGTGAGAAAAAAAGGAGTCCACAGATGTGTGATGTTCTTTACCTTTGGAAGTTACTGGATATTGTCTTGACCAAATGATAAGCGTTAATAGATCATCTTCTTCATTTTTTTCCTTCAAAAAATTTAAGGAATCCATGTTGAAAAGGGTATGTGTAGTTGCAAAGGAGTCATGTTGTGTATAATAAATAGAGGAAAATTATAATGGCTATAATTATAATGGCTATATTTACAGCGACTATTTTTTAACGGCTATTTTTCAGATTTTAAATATCAATGATTATAATCCAATGTCTATTTTTATTATGCTACACCAAACACTCATTTTGTAAGAATAAAATATGTACTAATTTACGCAATAATTTTTTTATTTTGGTAACTAAAATGAAGTTTTCCATTCTTGAACTTCATTTAATTAGTTCTACTTAAGTTTAATGCCTTTTTGGGTCCAAAATGGTGTCATTTTGCGCTATAACCCTAGTGTTGCATGTACAACATGTAAACCTTGGGCATTCATGCATTTAGTTTCATCTTGTATTCATTGCTTCTTGGATTCCATGCTTGTGGCTAAGTGGGAAAACATCTTTGAAGGGGAAGGAAATCGCCAGAGAGTGAGCGTGTCTGAAGATAAGATGACCTATTCAGTGAATAGTTGATTCATAGTTGCATAGTCTTAGTAAGAGTAATATAATATTTGTTTATACGTTTTACACTATTTTTTTTATACCAAATCATATTTCATTTTCTTTACCAAAGAAGAATTTATTATAATGGTTTGAATATATTTGAGTACTTGAACTCTATGAATGTGTCTTATTAAAACCTAAAATACTTATACATTTTTATTTTGAAAGTGATATGCTTGTATGCCTATGTATTTACACTCTAAATGAATAAGGTTTAATATGTATTTGTTTATGTAGCCATTGTATGGTGATTTTTAGCATTGTATGGTGATTTCTAGCATTTTAAATATGTATTTGTTTAATGTATGCTCTTTAAGTTAAAACTGTTGAATGGTGGATTTCTTGAGTAGAAAATTGGAAATGCTTATATTAAGTGTTTGACTTTGATGGTGACTAGAAGCCATGGTCTGACACTACAGTGGGGGTCCCACGGTCCGATCTAATTGGAGGCGGCGTGGCAAACCCTATATTTATAATTTTATCCCTAGTCGAGAGGTGTGTATAATAGCCACTGACAAGGTTTAGGAAGGGTAATTCCATCAATTGTATGGAAAACTTTGGATCACTACGCGGGAATGTCAGTGCCCAATGTCAAGGGAGACAATGTTCTGAAATTTTTTATTTAATTTAAAACACCTTGGTGGTGTTGTATCTACTCGCGGCCATGATTAGGTCGGGAATGATTTGAGGCCAGCTAATAACTTGGTTGATTTTAATTAGTGTGTCAAAAGCCTTATTTGTGTTTCACTAATAATTCATATTTAAATTGCAAATTTGTTGGGTTTTGGGGTATTATTATTATTAAAAAAAACTATTTTTTATAACAGTACTACTTATAAATCATTGGAATTATTCTTTTACGTCTTGAGCTACATTTGAGGGATCTATTATTATTTTGGAATGCTTTAATACTCTATTAATTCTATGTCATTATCACTCACTAGGTAACATGTGATGTTCGGCTTCTTCTTTCCACTTCTTTGGCCTTAATATGGTGTAAAGTTTCCAGGCATGTAGTAGGTTGGAAAAGGGGTTGTTTGTAATATTTATAAATCTTGGGGGCTTTCTGAATAATGATTATTTTAAGCCCCATCTTTCAATCCGAAATTGAGAGTTTTGGCATTTGGTTTCTGGATAGAGCTAGGGATTGGGAGAGGAAGAAGGAGTTGGATCGAGTGCTTCATATCTATTCTTTTGTGAGAGAGATTGGGGATTTAGAGCCTCCCCATTTTTGTCAGCTTCCACCTTATATTGCTTCATTTCTATAGTGGATTGATTGCCTCACCGCCGTCCATGGTTTTTCCCGCAAGGGGTTTTCACGTAAATCTTAGTATTCTTTGATATATTGGTTGTTTCTTGGGATATTGATTGTTCTGGTAAGCTATATATAATTGGTATTTTGTAATTTGGAAGCTTGTACACTTAGGTGCATAACAAGGTGCTTCTACAAGGCAAGCACGCAAGGTGTTTGATGAAATACCTATGAGGACTTAGCTTACCATTTGATTGTTTCCACTGTCTCATTACACTCACAAGTGGTATCAGAGATCAATTTCATATCAAAGGCACGTGTTTGTTTGCCAATTTATCAAAGATGTCAACTTTGGAAGTACACAAGTTTGATGGCAATGGCGACTTTTGGCTATGGCAAGTTAAAATACACTCTATTCTTATTGATAAGGGCTTGGATAGTGTGCTTGAAGACGGTAATCCGGACTTGTCAAATGATGAGATGAAGAAGCTAGACAAAAAGGCATTAACAGTACTCCGATTGGCTCTTGCAGATAATGTGTTATGGCAAGTATGTTCGGAGAAGACCTCTTTAGCTCTTTGGAAGAAATTAGAGTCTCTCTATTTGGACAATTCACTCTTCAGTCGGTCCTACCTCATGATGCACTTGTTTAGAATGCGCATGCAAGATGAAACTTCTATCAAGCAATATATTGATGGGTTCAATAAAACGGTACTTGATTATCAAAATTCTGGAAGCTCTATAAACATGGAACATTTGGCTATCTTGTTATTGTGCTCACTTCCCTATTTATATGATGGCATAAGGGACCAAATCCTTTACAGTAAGGAATATATCTTCATGAATGATGCTACTTCTATTCTATTGTTAGAGGATTTTATTAAGAAGACTCGCATGTAAAGTTATGATGAAGGTGAAGGTCTTGTTGTCACACGTGGAAGGTCAATAGAGCGTGGTCATAGTGGTGATGATGCTACTTATAGCAAGAGTAAGAAATCAAAGAGTCGTTCAAAGTCTTGTTCGGGCAAGAAAGACATTCGTTGTAACTATTGCCAGGAATTAGGTCATATTAAATGGTATTGTCCAAAGTTGAAGAAAAAATAAGGATAAGCAAGGAGACAGTAGCAAGAGTGAGACATCTACAGCTAGTGTAGCAGTTTCAGGTGGCAGTTGTAGTGAGTTACATATTGTTAGTGCAGACTTTACTTTAGTTTTCCATTGTGCTTCTACTGCATTAGCTGGGTGTGACATGAGTTTTAGCCCAGGTTAGACTCTTGATTCGGAGTGCTCTTACCATATGTGCCAGCACAAAGAGTGGTTTGCTACCTATGAGCCATTTAATGGAGGCTCAATTACTATAAGCAATGACTCAAAGTGCAAAGTTGTTGGCATTGGCACCATCAGATTCAGGATTTATGGTGGCATGGTTTAGACACTCACAGATGTTCATTATGTGGTTGGACTGAAGAAGAATTTGATCTCATTCAAGGCACTTGATCGGAAAGGCTACAAGTTTGTAACTCAAAACTATCAGATCAAAGTGTTTAAAGGCTCCTTATGTGTGATGAAGGCTCTTACTACTCCAGATATGGATGATCTGTAATTCTTACATGGTAGCTTAATTACTGGGTCAGTTTCAGTGACTTCCAATTCTCAGATGGATGATGATACTATAACTACTTTGTTGCACATGAGATTGGGCCTTATGTCAAAGCGTGGCTCAACAAAGCTAAGTCACCATGGTTTGTTGGGTAGTCAGAAGACAGGTAGTATACAGTTTTGTGAGTATTGCATCTTCGGGAAGCAAACTCGTTTAAGATTTAGCAAGTATGTTCACATAACAAGGGCCATTCTTAACCATTTGCACACTGATTTATGGTGTCCAACGCCAGTGGAGGTGGAAATTATTTGCTATATTTCATTGATGACTTTAGTAGGAGGGTTTGGGTTTACATCCTAAAGTCTAAGAATGAAACTTTTAGTCGTTTTCTTCACTGTAAGGCTATAGTCGAGACACAAATAGAATGAAAGGTCAAGTATTTAAGATCAGATAATGGCATAAAGTTCTGCTCGAGAGAGTTTGAGAAATATTGTCAAGATATCGGTATCATTCAACACTATACCATAGTTGGTACTCCACAGCAGAATGGAGTAGCGGAACGCATAAATAGAACATTATTAGAGAGAATCCTGTGTATGCTCTCTCATGCCGGATTACCCCAAAGTCTTTGGGCAGAAACAATTACCACAGCTTGTTACTTAGTCAACCACTCGCCATCGACAGCTATTGAGTGCAAGACATCATAGGCGGTGTAATGTGGCAAACCACCTCAATATGATCACCTGATGGATTTTTGTTGTCCAGCGTATGTTCATGTCCGCCAAAACAAGTTTGAACCTCAGCCATTGAAGGGTGTTTTCCTTAGCTATGGTGATGGAGTTAAGGGGTATCCTTTGTGGTGTAAGAATTCTAGACTCCCTAAGGTGATCGTCAGCAGAGATGTGACCTTCGATGAAATGACGATCATTACTCCAACATGTTGACAGTTAGTAGAGGCTCCTACTTCAGGTGGAGCTTCTACAGGTGGTAGTTTTGAGGTAGAGCAGGTAGCATAAAGGGTAACATTTGAGGTAGAGACTCCAATTACCGAGTCTACTACAGTTGATAGTTAACAATAGCAGCCATTGTCACCAGAATCTACAGGTGGTGTTCATAGAAGTACAGATGAGGCAAAGTTTGAGTTAGATGTTGTTGATGATCAGTTAGAGGATACAGATTCAGGTAGAGCTTCAGAGACTCCACATTCTCCTATAGCACATTGCTTGCGTGGGCAGAGGAGGCCACCACAGCGCTATGGAGAATGGGTCACACTTGTAGCAAGAGATAAAGGTACAGTTGCTAAGGATATTGTGCATAATGAGCCTAGTACTTTTCATGAGGCAGTCAGTAGTTCTCAAGCAGCAGTTGGGTCCAGGCTTTGACCGAGGAGATAGAGTTACTACAGAAGAACCACACTTGGAAGTTAGTATTGCCAAATGGGTTTTCCAAGCTCAAGGGGACTTCTCAAGGAATTCATACTCCAAGGTACAAGGCTATATTGGTAGCAAAGGGCTTCAGTCAAAAGGAAGGGATAGATTACCATGACGTATTTTCTCCAGTTGTGAAGTATACTTCGATTCGGGCCTTACTTGCTTTGGTTGCTCTATATGATTTGAAGTTAGAGTAAATAGATGTGAAGACAACCTTTCTTCATGGTGATCTAGAGGAGGAACTTTATATGGCATAACCAGATGGCTTTGTGGTTCAAGGCAAAGAAGACCATGTTTACTTGCTTAGGAAGTCATTATATGGCTTGAAACAGTCTCCAAGATAGTGGTATCATCAGTTTGATGCTTATATCAGTAATCATGGATTTGAGAGGAGTTTATTTGATGCTTGTGTCAGCAGACATTTGCAGATGGCTCTAGGGTGCATATGTTGCTTTATGTTGATGACATCCTTATTGCTATAAAGAATTGTTCTGCAATTGAGAAGATAAAGGCCATGCTCAAAAGTAAGTTTGAGATGAAGGATTTGGGTGTAGCTAAGAGGTTATTGGGAATGGATATTCATCGTGACAGGTCCCAGGGCATGCTTTGCTCTTACAGAGCCAGTATATTGAGAAGGTTCTGGTTAAGTTCAATATGTCACAAGCAATGCCAGTTTCTACTCCCTTAGCAACATATTTCAGGTTGTCTACTTCATTAGGGTCTTTGGATGTAGAGGAGGAAATGTACATGTCTAGAGTTCCTTAAGCTTGTACAATTGGCATTGATGTATGCTATAGTTTGCACACGTCCTAATATTACGCATGTTGTTAGTGTTGTAAGTCGTTTCATGTCAAGGCCAAGCAAAGAGCATTTGGAAGGTAGTATAATGGATCTTTTGGTACCTTTACAGCACAAGAAATTATGGTTTAATGTTTGATCAGAGGACAGAAAATCCAGGGCAAGTTGTTGGTTATTCAGATTCAGATTTTAGTGGGGATCTTGATGAGAGGCGCTCACTTACCAGCTATGTGTTTCAGCTCTGTGGCTCCTATGTTAGTTGGAAGGCAAATTTACAGTCAGATGTTACATTATCTACAACAGAAGCTGAGTTCATATCTTTGACAGAGACTGTGAAAGAGGCTATTTGGTTGCATGGTTTTATGGGTGATTTGGGTGCTGAGCAAGTTGATCTTGTTATGTTTTGTGATAATCAAAGTGTGAACTGTCTTGCTAAAGATGAGAAGTTTCACAAGAGAACCATGCATATTGATGTATGCAACTTCTTCATTCAGCTTCATGTGAAGAAGAAGACTTTCTTTGTGGAGAAGATTGACACAAAACATAACCCAGCTGATATGTTAACCAAGGTTGTCCCGAAAGCAAAGTTCAAGCATTGCTTGGACTTGGTTGGCGTTCGTGCTTGTTCCGAGCTAGCTTTATATGGAGCATTGGAGGAGGTGAGTTTCATATTTGTTGATCTGTTCATTTAGAGATGAAGCTTCTGGAGATTGGATGTTTAGCATCAAGTTACTTGATGTGCTTGCGTTATGGTTCAATCATCTCCGAGGTGGAGAATTGTGATGTTTGGCTTCTTCTTTCCACTTCTTTGGCTTTAATATGGTGTAAAGTTTCCTAGGCATGTAGTAGGTTGGAAAAAGGGTTGTTTGTAATATTTAGAAATCTTGGGGGGCTTTTTCAATAATGATTATTTTAAGCCCCACCTTTCAATCCGAAATTGAGAGTTTTGCCATTCGGTTTCTGGATAGAGCTAGGGATTGGGAGAGGAAGAAGAGTTGAATTGAGTGCTTCATATCTATCATTTTGTGAGAGAGATTGGGGATTTGGAGCCTCCCCATTGTTGTTGGCTTCCACCTTATATTGCTTCATCTCTATAGTGGATTGATTGTCTCACCGCCATCCGTGGTTTTTCCCACAAGGCATTTCCACGTAAATATTAGTATTCTTTGATATATTGGTTGTTTCTTGGGATACTGATTGTTCTAGTAAGCTATATCTAATAGGTATTTTGTAATTTGGAAGATTGTACACTTAGGTGCATGATAAGGTGTTGCTACAAGGTATGCACACAAGTTGTTCGATGAAATACCTATTAGGACTTAGCTTGTCATTTGATTGTTTTTGCTGTCTCATTACACTCACATAACACTTGTTACTCACCATTCTCTCTCTCTCTCTCTCTCTCTCTCCCCCTATGTTGTGACGCTGTAGTTAGCTGTGTTGAGCAGCTCATAGTGTGATTTGTTTTCCCCTCTCGTGTTTAGGTCAGTTTATATTTTGGCATGTAGTATATACATATGGATCCATTAGACCTTATTCTCATGTTTTGTCATTGTATTTGTACTCCTTGTGTTTTCAATGGATAGTAGGCATAACTTTGTACTTTGATGACATTTTCTGTATTTTATGTCTCTAGTGTATAGAAACCTTGATCGATCTTTATTAACGAGTTTATCATTATCTTGGTGAGATTGTGAAATTAGGATTATTAAGCGTTGTAGTGACTCAAGTGTGGGGTGAAGTATGACCCTCCCTCAATTATCACAACAGTTACCACTTGTTTAACTAGGGTTAGGACGTGTTAGTTTATTAATAAAAAAATAATTTAAAATTTTATTTTAATTAATAATTTCAAATATTTTCTAGCTGATTTTTTAATTTTAACTTTTGTTTTAATATGGTGGACAAGCCACTGGATAACTTGCGAACGGGGAGTTCTCTTGAGGAGCTAGGCACGAGCCCATTCTTTCATGCTATAGAGGAGTTAAATTTGCATCTCACCCAAAACAAAAAAGGACCGTATACCGCTAGATAGTGGTGTCAATTGGGCCGGCATGGCCCTGGCCCAGGGCGGCATGGACACTGTGCGTGCTCGGGCCGGTAGGACTCGTTACTATGCCGTGCAGGGCACGCCCCCCCCAACATGGGAGGGTCGGCCAGCATGAGACATGGCCCACTTTGGGTGGGTTCGTGCCATGCCGGCCCACCCATTAATATTTTATTATTTTTAATATAAAATTTTAAAAATAAAAATAAATTTTAAAAATTCAAAAAAAAAAAAAATTCAATTAAAAATTAGAAAACTGATAAAATATAAATTTACATTCTTAACAAATTATCAATTAATTTATCAACTAATTTATAATTTTACATTCTCATTCTCCATCATATTTATAAAAGGTTTATCATATTAATTTTACTTCTTCTCTAAGGACTAAGGTGTATCATATTAATTTTACTTCTTCTCTTAGCCTCTGCTGCCATTCAGGGTTGATGCTGAGCAAGAACATAGTCCAGGTGAGCATCGAAGGTTTTCATAGTCTCATAGAGGAGTGGAGCATAAAAAAAAATGAGAATAAAAAAAAAAAATTCGATGATCAAGATTCAAGAACAAAAAACTGCAAAAACATTTATTTAGGTCCAGTGAAATCCTTACAATCCTTGAAACAATTAGTATTCACAAAAACTCCATAATATTGCATGAACTTCAACTTCAACATTCACAATCCTTGAAACATTCTTTGAGCCATTCAATCCTTACTCTCTTCAAGTGATTATAGAATACAAGAAATTCACCATGCAATCAAAGAAAAACGAATACACACTACACCATAATGGGTCTTTAGCGGAGTTTTTTTTAACATTTAGCGGCGTTTTTAAACGCCTCTAATTACCATAACGGCAATTTCACAAAACGTCGGGCAAAACGCTGCCAAAGATAGTGTCGGCAATGTCCCAGCAATTAGCGGCGTTTCAAGATAAATGCCGCTAAATTAGCGGCGTTTTTTATTTCCTTTAGCGGCATTTTATACCTTATAAAATAATTAATTTACCAATTATATTAGCGGCGTTTATTTGTAAATGCCGCCAAATTAGCGGTGTTTTTAAAAAATAATTTAAAAAATTAATGTAAAATTTTTTAACCTGATTTTTTTAAAAAAAGAAAAACAACTACTCTAATTATTATTATTATTATTATTATTATTATTATTATTATTATTATTATTATTATTATTATCTTTTTTTAGATTTTTTTGTTCCTTATTTTAAATTATTCTCTTTTCTCTTTTTTAATTATTATTATTATTATTATTTTCTCTTTTTCATCTTTTCTTCTTCTTCACATCTTGTTTCTTCCTTTTCTAGTTTCTTCATCATCATCATCATCTTCTTCTTCTTCTAGTTTCTTCTTCATCATCATCTTCTTCTTCTTTTTCTTCTTCTTCTTCTTCTTCTTATCGCGTCATCATCATCGTCATCACATTCTTCATCATAACTTGGTATCATTTTCACACCTTTTTCAATATCAAAGGGTACTTATAGAAAATAAAAATGGATGGTATTTAGCGGCGTTTTTCTTAAAAAAACGCTGCTAAATAAAAATTTTAAAATTAATGGCGCCAAATTCAAATTTTCTCGAAAAAGACAGCGCAAATTTTGAATTTAAAAAAATAAATAAATAAATTTTGGCGTCGTTTTTATGCATAAACACCGCTAAAGTTTAATTTTGTAATTTTTAAATTAAAATAAATTAGATTTTCACGGCTTTTTTGGGACAAATGCCACGGAATTTTTAATTTTATAAATTTTCAAATAAAAAAATTTTTACCATCTCCCGGCGTTTTTGAAAAAATGCCGCCAAATCTAAATTTTTTGGCTTTTAAAATTTAATTATATCATAACTTTAGTGGTGTTTTTAGTCATAAATGCCGCTAAAGTACAATACTTTTATGGCGTTTTAAAAACGGCGCTAAATATAAATTTTATTAGTTTCAAATTTTATCATATCAGGAATTTAGCGGCGTGTTTTCTAAAAACGCCACTAATTACATTAGTTTAGTGCCATTTATTATAAAAACGCCGCTAAACATAAATTTTGTGCTTCGAAATTTAATAGTATAATGACTTTAGGGGCGTTTTAGTAAAAAACGCCGGTAAATATAAATTTTATGACTTTGAAATTTAATAACATCTAGAATTTAGCGGCGTTTTTTACAGAAACGCCGCTAAATTACAGTACTTTAGTGGCACTTGCTAGAAAACACCGGTAAATTACTTTTTTAGTGGCGTTTATGGAAAAACGCCACGAAAGTCATAAATATAGTGGCGTTTGGAAAAAAACGCCGCAAAATAAATGCCGCTAAAGACCCATTATGGTGTAGTGACATAGAACAATCAG
>NW_024088556.1:0-30016 GCF_009730915.1 Dioscorea cayenensis subsp. rotundata | reverse complement strand
TTGCATTTTCAATTGCACATCACATTATCGTCTTTTTTATCATTTGCAAAGCTGATTATATGTTTATTACCTAGGTAAATACAGCTCAACTCCAGTTGCAAAAAGACCAGATTTGAGGAACTGATTTTAGTTATCAAAAGAAGTATCTATTTCATGAAGAACTTATTGACGATCCAGAAGACCCAGATCAGATTGATGGATTATCACAACAAAAGAAAAATCACCATTTGTTTGTAATATGTGTCGTTTTAGTTCTCAAGTGTAATATCCATCTATGTTTATAGTGTTAGTATTTTATTCTCCATTTTTAATAGATTTGTTTATGTTGCGCAATGTATTTTTTCCTCTAAATATAAATGATTTATTAATTTTAAAAAAAAATTGGAACATAAGCAATCAATTTCAACATCCACCGTCCATTTGTCTTCCGGGACAACGAACGGTTCAGATTCAATCCAACACTGACCGAACTCTTCCCCATTCGCCGCTCTTGCTTTCTTGTTCTCCAATCTTCAATCCCATTTCTCAGCGATCTCTTCTTCTTCTCCTCCATCGTCCATCTTGAAACCCTAGAAACTAAGCCATGGCGTCGCAGGTGCAATCGTTCGCGGACTTCCCCGAGGACGTGCAATTGAGCATCATCTCCTTCCTCTTACCAGCGGAACTCTCGTCGTTCGCCTGTACCTCCCGTCGCTCGGCCTCCCTATGCTCCTCCTCTGCCCTATGGAATGCGATGCTTAACCGCCGATGGGGATCCAAGACCCTCGTCCGGCGGTGGACCGCCACCTCGGCTCTCCCCTTCCGTCGCCTCTACAAAGTTCTTGACGCATGGGACGCCCTCCTTGGATTCTGGCGCCGCATTGGCCAGGGCACCGCCGCTGGCACTCCCCCGCTTGTCTTCTTTGAGTTTGGGACTTCCTTCATTTCTGGCTCATGCGTCTACCCATCCCCGGATGCTGGCAGCTATGCCGTAGTCAAAAGCCCCTTTCTTTGGCTTGGCCTCTCCTCCCATGGCGAACCTGTGAGCTTCCGGTTTGAATTCCCTGAAGATTCATCCAAATCGGCCACTGATTCGGTGGTTTCGGAGCCTGATTTGGTGCCTGTTAACGTGAGCTTCGTGGGTTCCAAGCACTTCGTTGTGGAGGAGAACCGGAGCTTCTACGCTGAATCTCCTGATACTGAGATCCTGGGCACGTCTCCGCCGGACCAATTGATGTCAGAGATCTATCAGCACTTTGCTAATCGAACGAGCCCTGGTGGAGATAGGGCTTCAAGGAGGCAGAGAAAGAGGAGGGAAAGGGAGCGCCTTGGCAGGATGAGATGGGAGGCAGAGCATTTCGTCAAAATTGGCAGCTTTGGGCCAACTCCGTCGCGGCCTTTGCAGGGCCTTTGGAAGGTATGGCACTGCTTCTCTTCCTTTGTTGTTATTTGCTCTGAAATTTTGTTCTTTGATCTCTGTTTTAGATTTTTAGCATTCATTCTAGTGCAAGCGTGCAACTGCGAAGGCTATGAATTGTTCTGATACTTTTGTTGTGAAATAGGGGATTTGTGAGGATATGCGATTGGATTTTTTTCTTGTGACATATGATGATATTGGAGGCATAACTTGTCGGAGAGTTGGTGATTCAGGGGAACCTTTCTCTAGTTATTCCCCGGTATTTTGGACTTCAAACACTACATTTATAGAACCCCCATTTTCTAGAGAAGAACAAGAAATATATGAAAGTCGTGAGCACATTCGACCTGTGGCTATGGATCGGACTGATAAACATATGGAGGTGGTTTCACGCATTCTTTGTATCAACTCTAGTTATGATTTGGTGCTTCCAGACCTGTCTGGTTCTTCTGGTGATCCTCGGAATGTGGAGGGCAGGATATGGGAGTATGTGGATGGGACTTTTGGATTTGGATTTCTGAGGAACAACTTTATCATAGACTTGAAGCATATCACTTTAAATGGTAGGATTCTTGATACTGTTGAACATTGTAGTAATGTTTCTAGTTCATGACCTTGTTGGAAATTGTCTCTGTACATAGGAATAAATGTTGTACCATTGTTTAATAAAATAATAATTAAAAAAAAAAATTCTAAGCCAGTTTTAGCATGGTATATTTAATTTTCATAGTTGATTTTAATCAACAGATTTGGTGTGTCTTGCCGACTGGATCTGCTTATGATCTGAATGACATGAAGTTTGGTGATTGCTATTGAGACCTTCATATTTATGGCAGAGTTTGTTGCTAATGTGTGATCCTAGCGATTGGGAGTTCTTAGGATAATATAGCTAGCATGCTAAGTCTCTATATGCAATAGAATTACATGACTGATGATGAGTTTCCTTTCTTGTAAAATTATAATAACACAAGTATAAATTAAATCAAACTGATGTTTTTGTATTTAGTAATTTTCTTGAGACTCTAGAGTTCCTTGAAGCCATAAAATACCTTCTAATGAAATAATTTTTGGAACAAGATCAGTAAAAAGTTCTTAGTTTACAGCACAGTGATACAAGCTTTTTTTTTTCTTTAAGTCTTAATTGAAACTGTAATCAAATGTTTATCTTGCTTTGCCTAAGTACCTATCAGTTCTTGAAATCTTTTTTCTCCGAGTTTCAATAACAATAAGAATTCTTACCGTTCATATGTTATAGTATGAATGCACTGGATCAATTTGCAATGTATGGTTATGAAATTCCTTTGATAGAGTGAGTTCTAATAGACTTATTGAACATTCCCATGGTTGTGCATCCAGCAGGACCAACAAATGTGCTAATTATGGTATGGGTCGGCCCTTAAACCACTAAGCCATGGCAGATGGATCAGTGTGCATTATGAATAGCCAAATTCCAATTAAAATGAATTTTTTAGGTGGAATGAATGAAACAACACCAATTCAAATCTTGTATCCTCAAATTTAGAGTGATATGGAGAGAAATCAAGAATTTTAATCAATCTCTTACGTTTTATGTTTCAAATGATATCCTGATGAAGTACTGTTTTTTTAAAGCCAATTTAGGCATATTCGTAACAAGTTCTGTGAGTTAAATTAAGATTCTTCATTAAAGATTGAGTTTGACCTGTGAACAATCTATGAGACAAACCAACTTGGAAGGAAATTCGAACTGTCTCAGGAATATAATGTGAGAAATTCTCGACAAATAGGTTTGCTTGTTGTTAAATATCAATATTAATGGTTCTTCTATTGAAATGCATTAGATCAATCATGGATATGGTTTCCAAAGTGATATGCTCTATTTTGAAGTTTTCTCTTTATTTTATCAACTTCATGAGATTCTCATCTGGTCAATATTAGTAACCAAATTATGGAGGTAATGCATTTATGCTGTTCAATGGATGATGGCATGTTTCTGGATTATAAATTGCATAACTCTGGATGACGTGGAGATCATGCTTGTCAATTTGATGTTGATATCTCAAAACCCTAGGTTATTTTGTCTACACCAAGAAATCTGGTAAAACCAAAAGATAAGCATAGACCAAGAAGTTTTGGCTCCAGGTCACTGCAGAGTGCATGAAGAAAACATCTATCTCAAATGGTAAAATTGATAGTTTGAAGGATCTACTACCACTCAGTTATTGTGCAATTTAAATAGTTAAAAATTTAAATGATAAAATGTCAGCATTGATACTTCAGTTTCACTTATGTGCTATATTAACAATGTGTCCATATCATTGTCACAGACTTTTTTTTTTTTGAGAAGAAGAACTGCAAACAGCAGCTATTATAAATGTTGAAAGATGTGAACTTCATTGTCATAGAGACATCTTTGATACTTATTTATCCATTGCATGATATCTGCAATTCATGTCTTCATAGCCCCTTCATGTTTTCAAATGTTTATCTGCAGTTGTTTTTTCAACCATTCATTTTCAAACCTGAATAGTTGACAGCATATCTTTTAATTTTGTGCTACTATTGATCTCTTTGCAATTCATTTGTTGACAAATATTTTCACTTATGTTAATGCACATGCTTGTTGGTGTTGTTTCCGTTGGATGAATATTAAACTGATCTAATTTATTATTTGCTGGATTAAACCTTACCTTTCATCAAATTCCTTGATATTTATTGTGTCTGTCTAGTTTTTCAAAGTCAAATCTTTATATCTTGTTCACATCTTCATACATTTTCTAGTTAATATTAGCTTTGTGTTCAAGGTAACTCAACAGGAATTTTGTTGCTTACTTTGCCTTTTTTTTTGTTGTTGTTGTTATATTATCAAATTCAAGGCTCTTTTTACATCTTGATTTTCTTGTATATATATACAAGAAATATCAACTGCGGATGTTCCCAGAATGCCCGCAGTTAAGCACAATAATAATTAAGCCGCTATAGTGTGATACTGTTTATTGTACAGCGCACAACCGTTGAATTGAAATTCAATGGCTTACATAAACGTTTATAAATTTTTAATCTATAAACCTACACAGATGATTGATGCTCAATATATATATATATATATTAGAATTGGATTTATTTGGCAAGTAACATGCAAAATTCAATGGCAATATTATTGTTTATATACACAAGAGTCACTTCATCTTGGAGGATATATTTGTACAAATTAAGTTGATTAACACCATGTTTGGCTGGGCCATAAATACAACTCGGGACAAAGACTATTAAAAAAAAACACTAAATTTGAATGCTTAAGTTTAAAAAATTATTAATATATTTAGTATATATCCAATTATGCTGAGAAAGGTCCAGCACAACAAGCAACCATTAATTCATAGTAAATGCCATTATTATTTGTTGCGATGATAAAGAGGATGACACACATTTTCTAGAACTTTGAAACTAACTCTACAAAAGACAGGATTAAAATCACTTTCCAATTGACTCCTCACTCACAAGACTTTGAACTTAAGAAACAGATCCTTATCCCCAAACCAAATTCCCACAATCTCAATCCTTACTTCTGTTTTCTTTTAATAAGCTAATGTTAAGAAAAAAATACAAAAATCATAGTTTATTATTTATTATTTATTTTATATTTTTTTAGTAAATTTGTGTTAATATAAGTGCATAGGGAAAGGCTACCGGTTGTAACGGCTGATCAATAAAGTAACATTTGATTCTCATATAATAAGTCGAAAATTTGATTCCTGCCTAATGCATAATTAAGATGTAAATAAAAATATTTTAAAACCAAAATAGAGAAAGTTGAAAATTTTTATTGCACTTGATGATTTAAACTTGACCTTGTTGGAACATAGTTAGTAAGTAAATAGATTTAAAGAATCTATATTTAGTTTTAAGATATTTTATAAATTAGTTAATATTGTTGATTAGAATGATTTTTATGTTATGTAATATTATGATTAAAAAAATTTATTCTATATCACTGGTGGCGTGATTGTTGATAGATGGATTATGTCACACATGCTTGACTCTTGATTATTGACATAAGCTTCTATTTTTTAACATAATTTTTTTTTAACAATAACATTATCTAATATATATAAAATAGTTCAAATAATAATATTGCTAAATAAATAGACTAATTAAACATTAGTTTTCACATTGGTGTATTCCTTAATGCTAGTTGCATCGTTAGTCAAGCAACACAAGTGTGTTAAAACGCCAATCAAGATTGACACTAAAAATGAAGTAGAGAACAAGCTAATCAAACATATATATATATATATATATATAGATGTCTCTCTCATTAATATTTCTAAGTAGGGAAATTCATTGGTTCAATTATCAAAACCACTCCACTAAATAAAACAAGAAAAATAATGACAAAAACTTTATTATGTTAAAAGATTACATATGAGTTTGGTCATAGTGGACTTTGTCAAACATTAGGCAATTAAGAATTTAATAAAGTGGCAGAGGCTCCAAGTTACCTACTTACTACCACATCCCTTAAAATAATAATTTTATATTGTTCCATCACCAAGTCAACTACATGGAAAAGTATTACAACATGATGGAAACTTCTTGTTTGAATTGCTTCCTTGTCTTCTATTATATCTTCATTTGACTACCACCTCCACCTTCCTCCCTTGATCAAGTCTTTCCATTTAGATTTATACCTTCAAAATATGACTGCTGAAACCATTCCCTAGATTTATATATATATATATATATATGAAAGTTAAATCCATGACCAAATAAACCAGAGAGAAACATAGAGAGAAATTAAAGAGAGGTGATGTTTTGTGGAACAGGAAACTTTTCTCATGTGGATGAAGATCCATCTGCACCATCAACACCAAAAGAATCAAAGAAGAAGAACAAGAACCCATACTCACAAAGAGGTTTAGATAAGTTCTCTGCTGTGATGGCTGAGTTAGAAGCAAAGAAGGAGAAGATCATGGCCAAGTCTGGCTCCAAAGACACTGCCATGGTGAAGTTCATGTATAGCAACTCTAATGATTGGGTTCCCATCATCATCAAACTCAAGGATGACAAGAAAAAGCCTTTGACAAAGATATCGGTGCCCGAATCACCACCGTCACCGGTTAAAGAGCAACCGGAGGTTGTTCCGGTGCCGGAGAAGTGTAAGGTGGCTGAGAAAAGGTGTAGTTTGGGGAGATGGAGATATCATTATTGGTCAATGGTTATGGTTTTGATTCTATTTAGTTTAGTTTTGTTTGGGAAGGTGTTTGCTATTTGTTGCACTTCCATTTGGTGGTATTTGGTGCCTTCCATGCATGATGGGACTAATGTTAGAAGGAGGAAGAAGGATTATGGAAGAAGGTTGAGTGATAAGAAGTTGGGAGAGGCTTCATCACCCAAACATTTGGTGAATCATAGGAGAGGATGATGATTTGAATTTCTTCTTCTTCTTCTTCTTCTTCTTCTTCTTCTTCTTTGTTTGATTCTTTTCTTTTTTCTTTTTTCTTTTTTTAATTAGGTTTATAGATGAAGGATGTTTATTTATGTAAATTATTATGTTCATTGAAGGGGTTTTGGTTGAGGAATTGTAACCAAAGGGGGAGTATTGCCTTGCCCTTCATGATGTACACTTCTTTTTTTATCTTTTTGTCATTTTTCATGTGAATGTGCATAGAAAGATGGAGTTTGTTTTTTGTTATTTTGATTTTTGTTTTTGGGTGATTCTTGTTTTTTCTTTTGATTTAATTTATAAATTATCTTATGAGATAGATGTGATTAAAAATTATTATTGTATTTATATAAGATAGGTTGAATGAGATTTTTTTTTTTTTTTTTAATTTTCTCTAGTTTTCTTGGGATTGAATGAAAATACAGTAACACAAGAATTATGAGCAAAACAATGTAAACATATTAATGCAATGCCCTTACCTATCCATCCAATTTAACAAGATCTTAGTTTCTTTTTCTTTCATGTAGATTCACTGACTCCCAAATAATGGCTATCAATTTGAGATTAAGACTTTTGTAGCATAGATCAAGGGCTAGATTGAGACATTTTTCATTAAATAAAACCGCCAAAAATTTTCCTTTTTGTCAAAAAAGATGCCTGATGAATCATCTGTTAATTGATCATGGGAAAAAATTACTTGTGAATGGCAGCAACAAAAGCCTAGGGAAAAAAAAACCCACACTCAATTATGATAAACGGTAAAAAAACATGCATTAGTCAATTTAATTTTAAAGCCAACAATCTTAGTTTATTAACACTAGATCTCTTGTATAGAATTTAACTCATTATTTAACTTAATGACCTTTTAGTTTATTAACATAGCTAATTTTTTATGTGAAATGTTTATGTTCATTTTTGAATTTTAACTTTACGTAAATTGAGAGTACAAGAATATAAATATATTGAAGTATTAACATTAAGTCTTGGCACTTACCCGCTTTAACAATGTTTAGATCATGCTGTATATATCCGACGAGCATTAAAAAAATGCCGAAATCTAACAAGGCAATAGACTTCGTGGCCTGGTGGTCAACATATCACAAATCGGATGTTACAAGATTCTATTAATTAAGAGAAAGAGAATGAGTAATGTAACATTCACCTCATTTGGCCTGAGCTTTTAGGAAATTTGGAAGGTAAAAGTAGCCTTAATTAATAATGCACACAAAAATTACATATGAATGAAAGCAACAAAAGCCTTGGAAAAAACCACTATAATTCAAAACATTAGTCATAGTTTACGGTTTAATCCATTATTAAGATCACGAGATATATATATATATTCACCAAAGCATAAATAAGCATGTGCTGAAAAACATGGCGAAATCTAATAAGGCGGATTGACTTTATAGCCTGGGGTCAACGTAGAGCCAATATAAAGATATAGCATCCTATTAATTTTTAATGGAGAAAAATTACATGCATAAAGCAACAAAAGCCTTGGAAATAAACATCTCATATGGAGATTCAAAACATTTGTCATAGTTTTCAGTTAAATTCATTATTTCGATAGCCGAAATCTAGAGTCAACATAGGACCAATAGGAAGTTATAGCAGTACTTGTTCATCATAGCACACAGATTTGAATACCTGATTTGAGAAAATGGAATTCAATCTGATGGCTCAACAACCCAATTTCTCTGGGAATTGAATGCCGGATACCATCACCGTCGAATGTCCTGGTAAACACAACTAGAAAGATGGCAAATCTGTGTTTTTAGGTATTAGTTTAGTTTGTGTACATGATAGACAACAGAGAGCAATTTTGGCGAATTTCATGTTCTGAAAGTAATACTACGGTGTACAATGTCATTTTATGGCCAAACCAAATTACTGCATATCATTTATAAATTCACAAACAGTGATCATGTGCCTGAATGCTATGAGCAGCAGGAACGTAAAATCGTATTGAAGACCAAACTTACAGACTTACAGACAGTGGGACTGGTACTGAGCCTTTGCCAATTGATCTTACAGTGTAAATTGATAAAGAGTGGTTGCGCAAAACACAAGCTCTGTTGCTAGTAAAAGTGTGTGCTGAATGCTTGAAATTGGCTCTCCACAAATTACTTGCAGCTATCTTCATTCCTGCAGGTGTCAGGATTAAATATGATTTAAATTTAGACATTGAACCAGATGCAAACATGAGCGTCTCTGTAATAAGAGAAGCTTTGATTGCAGCCAACTGAGATATGGGAACAGTGCATAAAACCAATACTGCGGGAAATAAATTATTTCTCCACTGCTTGACCGGTGTAGACTTTAGCCTAGTATTTGAGGGTGAGTTATTAGAATAATGATTGTTTAAAAAAATAATTCCGAGACACCTAATATATCAGCTTTGTACCTAATACCAAAGGAAATCCTTGTTTTTAGGTGCAAAGGTAATTTTCCCATATAGTGAAAACATCCTTGATATTCAGGTACATAACTAACACATTGAGTGCAAACTCACCCAGTATCATAGCAGAGGGCTAGGGTAGCATACAACACACCACCATAAATATCGGGCAACCTAATTTCAGTGGCACACTTACTATGACAAAATAAAATCAAATGGTCTGGTTGAATAATTATCAGCTGACATGTACCATCATGTTTCAGTAATCAAGGGACATTTATTAGCTGGTCAAACAAGTAATCTCCCATTTGTATATGTAGCAATAGAAGTGCTTAGGCAAGCATTTCTAAGTATCAAATAGAATTGTCTGGAACCAAAATGAAAAAAAGTAAACTTACCCTGAATCTTTTTAGGGCCGTGGACCATTATGAACAGTCCGGGTAAGCTGTGTGTGTTGCCTTGGAGCCTCCTTACCGATGTGAGTTGGCACTGCATGCAGCCTGTCAACCTTCTCTTGTACCTGACTATTCACAGGCCTTTGCTGCAGTTTTTGGAAATAACCATCTCGATCCCAAGTTAACTTGTAATCTACTTTAAGATTTGAACCCTCCTGTATAATATATCTAAACAAGTTAAATGGCAGCCTTTTTTTTTTGTCAACCAAGAACTAATGATCAAAGAAAAAAGGTAAACTAAGAATTAATCAAGACATATTCCACCATTTACAAAAATCAGCATAAAAAAAGAAAGATAAAAAGAAATCTCAGGTGAACAGTCGGTTAAGCATCTGAAAGTAATGATTTTTAGCAGCTGAATTGAGGGCTCATTAAGAAATAAAAAAATGTCTGTTAATAAAAAAACTCTCATTGGTAAAAGAAAAACAAAAAGGCACAGCCACCAATAATGATTTGATGCACGGTGAAAGCAAAACTTTGCACGTGTGATTAAAAATTACCATGGTCAAAAACTAAACATTAACACAAAGAGGACTCCTTAATTACAGATTCAATAGAAAAGTTGGCAGCACTAGGCAAGCCTGGGCAGCTAGATCTCTGGTTAAGCACATTTACCGCTTACCTTTTGCAAAGAACGGGCACATAACACCTTCATTGCATTACAGAAGTCCTCATGACTCTCAAACTGAACCCAGATCTTGCACTGAAGTCCAGATGCCACTTCTCCAGTAACTTCATCCACTTTCTGGCCTAAATTATCATCACCAGCAACATTGAGATTCCTATTTAAGGAAACTCAAAGAGTATGTCAAGAATTGGGCAAAAATTGCACAACCAAGAAATGCAAAAATGGTAATAAAAGAAAATAGAATGTAAAATCAGACCGGGTATCAAGAAATTGTGTGCAAATTGCATAATCATAAAGGAGAAACTATCACACATAAGACAGCAAGGAATCTATAGCTTAAAAGAGATAACTGCAAGTTAGTTTGAAAAATATCATTGACCTTCATACTAAGCTCAATCATAAAGGCCCATAAGAAAATTGAAATGAGAGATGGTTTGCATGGCTTCTACTCCAGTGACAATCTTATTGTGTTTAATAACTAGTTATCCAATGGAAATTCCTTCACCTACTCTAATATTTGTTTCCCAGGATTCATTTGGAAAAACATGAGGTTTACAAGGGTTAGCCAAGATCCTGTGCCTATAAATGCATGAAATGTCTTGGTTTGATAGTCTAGATATTTATTAGTGATAGGAATATATACAATAAATGGACTAGTTATGCAGGCTTCTTGAGAATTGGAGATGGATGCCATTAAGTGTTATAGATAACATATTTTGTGTTAATATGTAGGGGTCTACTTCAGTTAAGAAACTGGTACTGAATATCAATCGCAGGTCAGCATTTATGTCAGTTTCTACTTGTATGCTTAAAATGTTATCATGGGGGATTCCCTCTTTATCAATGGATTTTATAAGAACCTTTGCAAACTTGGCTATGGCGGTTATTCCTCCATTGAAATTCTTATATTTATAGCATGGATTGAGATTATAGAGGTCTAGGTGTGGGATCATATTCCTATTTATAAGAGATAATACCGGTTGAATATCAATCGCAGGTCAGCATTTATGTCAGTTTCTACGTGTATGCTGAAAATGCTATCATGGGGGATGCCCTCTTTATCAATGAATTTTATAAGAACCTTTGCAAACTTGGCTATGGTGGTTATTCCTCCATTTAAATTCTTATATTTATAGCATGGATCAAGTTTATAGAGGTCTAGGTGTGGGATCTTATTCCTATTTATATGAGATGATGGGGTCCCAGTTTTGTTTGTCAAAATATTCGTCTTTCATACTAAAACTGGACGGCGGTTCCCAAGATCTATGTTTAGCTCCTGTCTGGAAGTGTCAACAGATCGTATGGCTATTTCCATACTTGACCTAATATGGACAACTCCTCTTTCCTCCTGTATATACCTTTATGCTCTTCCTCCAAGAAGTCGTTGTTCTGCTCGATCAATTTCCCATTCTTCTGGAATTTCAAGAGTACTATCTAGTCTTGGCTTAAATACCTGAATTATGGGCTTATATATTCCATCCATCTCTATAATTTCAGTATCTCTGAATAGGTCTGAATGATGTAGATTGCTAAGGGCCAGTAATGCTATATGGCAAAAACTAAAGGGCATAGATCCTTCTTTCATTCAATCTGTTGTTTCAAATTGATAAGCTCCGCTCAAGGTCTGGTTGATGTTTTGATCATGGATATTTATGGCATATTTAGGATATATACTAAAGATCAGCTTTTGATTATTCAAATTTCCTAAAATAAGGCCTCACAAGGAATCCTTTTATTATTTGGTAGCAAAATGATTATCCATGATTGCCAGTTTTATAGAACTATTTATACCTTCTCTAAGAAGGGGCCTTAACTATAAGCTGGATTCTGCCTATGTGAATGTAGCCTATCTCCTTTTGATCTTTCTCTGGTCTCATTTGTAGTTTTTCTCCGATTGCTTCTTTAGTGATTAACAGTACATTCACCTTTCCAATGATGTTTTTGATATCCCGAGATCGCTCCTTTGTAATCATGCAATAATACAATACACTTCTACTTCTAAATAGCTCAAGAAAGATTTTATCGTTGTTTGAAAGCTGTCTTGGCTTCATATTGAGCAACTTAAATTGTATTTTGAGGAATTGGGCCTTATTGAAAATTAATTCTTACTTGATATAGGCTCCTTCCTCTTCATAGTCCTCACCTTCTAGATATTCAGTCATTGTGCTTGTAGATTTCTACTGCAACAGCCTACAAGTCCTTCAGCTAGTTCTTCTTCTATTTAATCAAATCTAGATCACTAGCTGACCCTTCTTCTTCAAGTCTGGTTGGAATAGTTTTCCATTCTTTCTATAAAACTTCTTTACCAGGCTTGTTCTGTTGGGGTAAAATTGGTAATCTTCCCTAGGTAATAATAACTAAATAACTCTTCCTTTGCCAAGTGAATTCTATTCTGTGCAAAATGTGCCAATACAATCTTGGTGGCTGGGTGATCTATCTGGATCAAAATATGTTTAAAGTAATGTTCCAAAAGGATAGTTTTCTGAACAAGATAGGTCAAATTCTCGTAAGGAGAAGTATCTTGGAAATATCTATGCGCATCTAGAGTTAACAACTCTAGGTTCAATAATCAAAATATTCTGTCCATACTTATCTCTCACCGAAGTAATCCATGTGATAAGCACATCTCCTTTTTTCCCCAATCAGAGAGTAGATTGTCCATCTATCCATGACAATTAACGCATAGTTTCACTGGTACTTCTCCCGCATAAAAAATAATCAACTGAAGGCAAAACTAACCTAACATGATATCAACTTGTGCCCAAAATTCAATATCTGATATCAATATCATTAATGAAGTTTTAAGAAAAGTGACAACTATGAACAATTATAATCTTATAGATCAAGCACAAAAATCAGAGATCTCAAGGGACAACAAAGATGCACCTGATTCTCCCCAATGCTGTAAAGATGGTGTGAGAGACAAGCATTGAGGCCTTGGACGATACTCTCGGCTCTGCAAACCACCTCGAAGGCACACCGGAAAACAATGATAGTATCCGGCCTCCGTGCAACACCTCTCCAAGAATTCCCTAGGAACCAAACACCATTAATTGAAGATAAATCCCACAAAAATCAATCCAAAAGGTTGAAAAACTAAGTTTTAGGGTTTAGTACTACGACTATCGAGCAATTTGGAGGCATAATGATCCTCCCACGACTTCTTCATCCACTCAAAATTATCAACTTTCGGAGCATCAACTGTCAGACGGAACTTAACCCCCTCGACATTGACCTCGATTCCTTGAAGCCGGTCCTCGACGGAGGAGCACCACTCGGAGAAGCGCCGGCGGAGAAGATCAGTATCATCAGTATCTTCAAGACGGAGTGAGGAGAAGTCGCGGATGTGGAGCGAGCCATCGGCGACGGGATCGGAGAGCCGGCGCTTGTGAAGGTCGGGGCGGCGGCGGATGACGAGGTCATCGGAGTGGTCAGGGAGGGAAGGGAGAGGGAGGAGCGGAGAAAAGAGGAGAGCTTGCTTGAGCTTCCACTCATCGATTGGCCGCACAGCAGGGGTCGGTGCGGAAGAGGGGTGAGGAGGAGCTTGAAGCGAGGAGCGAGGGAGAGGCCATGAGGGAGTTCTAGGGTTTCAGTTGGCCGAAGGGCATGCAGGGGTCGCCGGCGGGGAGACGACGAGCCCATCGTTCACAAGCTCGAGCTCTACACCGGCTTGATCTAAAAGCTTGCACAAGGTTGGTGCTTGTTTTTCATATACACCCTTATATAATTTATTATTATTATTAATATTATTATTATTAGAGGAATTGCATGGAGCATCCCTCCCATTTTGTCAATAGAGTAAAAAGTCCTTTGACTTTTCCATATCCCTTATAAGTCCCCCTTTTTCTATAGAAATACTTTCAAGTCCAACAGTCCACTAACGGTGTTAAAAACAGAGTAAAATGATGGGATTGCCCTCAGTTGGTTATAAAATTTTGAAAATGTAAAATAGTTAAAGTAACCATCACATCACATCCCCATACTCATTTCTTCTTCTCCCGAGAAAAGAAAGCCTCTTCGTCTTCCTCCATTGAACGACCATATCTCAGCCGGCCGGCGTTCGTGTTGCTGCTACCGGAGAGAAGGAGAAAGCTTGAGAGCATCCTTGCCTTCTGTTTGGACACTGAAGGGAAAAAAAGGTTCGAAGGCCGACGGTTAAGTGGAAGCCAACACCCTTTGGTTAGTCTTATCTTACATTTATAGTTTATTGTTTGTTAAATTGGATTATCATTGTTCATAAGCCATGAAATTCCTTGAAATCTCTTGACGAAGACATGAAATTTGAGTGTGTAGTTAGTTTGTACAATAGGTTTGTGCCCTAATTTCAGTTATAATGAATAAATCCGCACGAATGCATGAAAACAAATGTCTTATGTGCGCAGAATCTCTCTAATAACGTTGATATCAACATGTGGAATTTATTTTAGGGCCGTATTTACAAAATGTATTTGATGTTTAATTTTGGCTAACAATCTCATTACCGATAAGATTGTATCTCTTTAGTTGCATTATGAATGGATGATTAACATTTAGAACCAAAAGAAGATGTGAATGGATCATTAACATTTAGGATTCATGCATTTTTATTATGAATAGGATTACTATCAGTGGTTATTGTTTACATTTCTGTTGTTCTGTTCAATTATAGATGGCAATTGCTTGCACTGTGAGTTGTTGTTGATATTATGGGCAATTTATATTGTTTGGGAAAGATATAGTGGGTTATGACTTTATTATTTAATAAGTATATGTCACTCGACCGCTTTTGTTTTGTTTTGTGTGATTAGGAAGATTATGGGTGACAATTCAGAAATCTTGTGAATGGGACGTTGTTATTTAGCACCGATTGTTGATACCATCAACCGCTTGAAGAAGATGATGACACGAAGGCATTGGGATATACTTGAAGGACACCATTCACCCACCCTCATGGACATTGAGCCCATAGTCCAAGAGCGCAGTGTTTTGGATGCATTAATGCAGATGTTTGATGAAAAGGAGCAACACATTCCATTTGGGGGATAGTTTTCTGCAATTCAAGGCCGAAGATGTTTCATTAATATTAGGATTACAATGTGATGGCATCGCAATTGACTTCAAAAAAGGAAAAAAAGGAATGTTCAGTATTTGAAGAGGAATACTTCAGTAAAGGAGTAGACCCGAAAAGCAGGGACCCGCCTCGGTGAGGTCATTAATGAACATGGTGGTAAGAAAAGAAAGCAAGAAAGAAGAAAGTTTTGTGAAGCTTTTATTAGTGTACATTCTAGGATTTCTCCTTTTCCATACAACTTCATGTTCGTCACCGGCATAATTACCCTACTATGTGGACAATCTATCATCAATAGGACAGTACGCATGGGCACAAGCTATACATAAATGGATGATGGATGATGTACCTCTCGCAGTCGCTCATGTGAAAGAGAGATGTGCCGGGAAGCAATCAAGGATAGGATACGTAAGGGGTTGTACTATGGCATTAATCATTTGGTTTTATGAAGTCACAGGTAACGGGAAGAAGATTCACTTTGGAAGGACACCACGCATTCTCTGTTATGGTGTTGGTAGTTACAAGAAACAAGCTGCTATTAGTGCCTTGATTGAATCACTAGAGGGCAAGAAGGTATGCATAGTTTAGCATGTACTCGTGAATATTCTAATTTCGGATTTAATATTACAATATAGTACTCATAAGTATCGGTATGAAATTAATATTTACAATTGTAATGTTGTTTCACACCAATCTGTTCACAATTTGGCAAACTTGTTTACTTATTTATATAAAAGTTCAATATGTTATATAAGATGTTTATTTTATGCAAAGATTTTTTATGTATTAATTTCTAATGTACATGTTTTCGTTGATGTTTGTTATCTTCTGCTAGTTTGTTCCACTCATGGCCGATGAGAGAATCGAAAATTGAACTGCTCGGATATGGAAAGGTTCAACGGAATAACTCATTGATGGTTTTTTAGAGACATCCGATGCTATGAAAGCACCTAAGTATGTGAGGACAAGGGCGAAGGGAAATTAGATGGGAAAAATGAAGGGGAGCCCTCCCGCACGAAAAGGTCGGCGATAGTAGGCGATCGATGTGTTCGTCCCTTATGTTACTCGATTCTTTGAAGAAATCCCCCACGAGTTCGATAGACTCGCCACAATTTGTAGACCCATGGCGCTTGCTCACACAAAGAGGGAGCATTCAGTTGATGGTCTTGATAAAATGATGTCCCCAGCTTTAGAAGATTATGGCAGAGTGAAACTTGTTCTCATGCCGGTTGCTTTGAACAAACATTACCATCTTATTGTACTCGACAAAGACGAGAATGCATATTTTCATTATTCATTTATCCGTAGTCCAGTTTATGATCATGCAGCAAATGTCATGGTAATATTGATACCCATTTCGAGTTTCTGGTACTTTTTTGTAACTCTGTTTTCGTGTTTTGCAGCATTCCCTGTTTGAAGATCGTTTGTAGATAAAATTCAATATCAATGAGGCGGCATCGTATACCCTTACCCATGTTCGTGACTGCCCACAGCAGAGGGAGGACAGTGTCGATTATCCAGTGTACTTGATGCGCTTCATGGAACAGCTTCTGCATGGCGAGGAACTCAGTGTACCCATTCAGATGTTGCCCATCTGCGACTAGAGTACGATGTACGCATCTTGTCAGATGGCATTACACGAAACACACCCCAGTTAGCATTGCCTACGCAAGCGTCAGAGGCAAGTACAGAGGATGGGGAAAAAATGGATGATGCGCCACCACAAAGCCACCAAGAAAATGATCAGCAGCCAATAACCACGCTACCCATCCCAGAGATTAATGCAGACGCATGGCCGTCTAATGATTGTGCTGAAAAGTCAAATGCCTAACATGAAATGAATGCCCTCACTTATCTGATCTGCTCTTACTTCCCTAAGAACAAATCATTATCGTGTTTGAATATTTACTTTAGTAAGAAACTACCACATCAGATCTGTCTTACTAACTTATGCTATACAAATTAACAACAAAAGTCATTTTTTTGTCTATTACTGATCATATATGCTAGCTCCAAATGACTTACTCGCTTTATACATCACTTTCAATGCTTGATGACCAATAAAAGCTTTACTCGTATCCAACTATTGTGTTTTGTTGTTTATAAATTGAATATGCCGCTCATTAATATATGACTACGCTTTTATATGTGTGGTTTGTTGTTTACTTATACGTATAGCAGCTCATTTTCATTAACTCGCTAACCGAAAAATACTATTTACACTTCAAAAATTTCGCCATCCACGTCCAAGATTACAAATTAACATATATGGTTGGATGGACGATTTTCAAAAACATGTTACCCTATTTCATTGTTTAACAAAAAAACATGCACACCACCTAGTGTTTAGTCTCGATGACATTTCATTACATGTTGCCCTCGTTATGTCCGATTGAGTGGCAACGGCTATAATGTATTTCACGACATGCCATGCTTGTGACTCAATCCGCTTATGCCTCTGGACGATTGGGCCTTTTCTTTTGAGATAGGTGGTCGAATACGGAGTTGGCGAGAGTCATCCAACGGTTTGTCATGATCCGCACGTGGAATATCGATTCTTTGTATGTCAACTTGTAGGATTTCGACAGTGTAGTATGGTTCAATGAAGCGATGGACATTTGTATCGCTTTGCATAATCGCCAGCAAGCATGCTTACATGGTATTCCGTAAAACTCGCCAACAAGCATAAGAGCATGTTCGAGCACGCAAATTAATGCAATTACTCCGGTGGTCAACAACCTCGAACTGCTTCTCCGTCTCGAACAACCTATCAGTAAGCACCTACTTTCTTCGACTATCACTTCAATCTTCTTGTGTATCACAGGGCAAAGATAAGATTCCCATTTCAAGCAACAATTACGCTCGGGTTGTACATCATGTTCATCATCTTAAACCTAACAACAAGAACATAGGTTGTATCAATTGCACCGTGGAGCATACCATTAAGATAGAACACATTGCATAATTTGTAAACACCAACTACTAATACTAAACAGTAACGTGATAAACGAAAGGGAAATATAAAAATACGTAACTCAAACCTCTAATAGTAAATAGATTAAGCGAAATCGTAAAGCAAGAAAGAACAATATTAAAAAGAAAATGGTTGAAAAACATGAATACGGGAAAGCATGTAACAACTTTGCATTCTATTATAGGGTACCACCTTATCTGCATCTACCATCTTACACACGTGAAGGTGTCGTGCTTCTCTTATCCATGCATTAAAAAGATTCTCGCGACATTGAGTACATTTCACCCCACCGCTGGCCTCTAAAACAAGTAATTACACCAATGTGACATGTCCGATTTCTGGAACATCCAATGGTGTGCTTGTCCTGATGTGGTCAATAGGGAGCGTACAGGTTCATCATATTCGAAAGACATACATGCATATGCAATCTTCATAATCAAACTCCAGCACTCATCTTTTAATGACTTTCCTAGCTGCCCATTTGATTTAAGAAAATTTGCATGTAGATGTCGCAAGCAATAAGCATGCGGGGATGAAGGAAAAACCTTCGCAATGGCATTTACAAGTCCTTTCGACCGATCCGAGATGAATGTGATTATGTTGGTGTAGTCGTCATCACCGTATATTGCATCACCCAAAGTTGATGTAAACCATGTCCAGTTATCATCAATTTCATTATCCACGATAGCAAACGCCAAATGAAAAAAATCCTTCATTTCCATCTTTGGCTGTTGCACCAAGAAGGATACCGCCATATTTGCCCAACAAGTGAGTTCCATCTAGAAAAAGCATAGGCCTACAACCCTGCTTGAAACCATCAAGAGAAGCATGAAAACGTAAAAACCCACGCTTGAATCGTTTCTCCATCAGCAGTCAATAATAACGACGCTACCTGGGTTAGTTTCAGAAACTTTTGCTGCATACCATACCAACAGATCATAGCTTGCTATATCACTGCCATGAAGAATTCCCTTTGCTAACTCTTTACCCATCCAGTCTTTGTTTATACTCAGCATCGAACACCGTGGTCACGTAATATATCTCGTTGTATATCCACCGCTTCGAGACAGAGGCCGATCACGTAATTTCATTACTACCTTCCTACTAACCCATTTCTTTGATGCTCTCGGGTGAAATGGTGTGTTGATGCCCCCACCGCATGTGTGTTCATGTCGTGCTCGCTTTTAATCCTCGAATGTAGGGAAGGTTTCCGCCTCTTGAGGCATGAACACGCCATTGACAATCTTCATCACGACATGTCACGACTCACTCTATCTTTATCGCTCTTTATGAACTGAAAGTTGAAATTGCGCTTTGACGGCTAAGTCACACAATGCATCCTTAAAGTCTTTCGGATTTTCAAAACGATGACCAATCATAGTAAACTCGATTTTCCGAATCTTTTATCGGATTACTTATTGTTAAAGGTCCTCCATGTAAAATCAGGGCGGTAGCATTGACAATGTTTCCCTAGTATGATGGAAAAAGTAAGTTGTTAGTTCAATAAATAAACAGAAACACTGTAAAATTGAATTCTTAGTACCAAAATCTTAACAGAAAGAAAAAATCTAAACTACAAAACCGAATACTAACTACAATCTAAAGTGAATAAATACGAAAATGTTTTAATGCGCAAAAAAACCAAAGATAACAATCATCAGATCACATGTGTACACCATTAAAATCGAATAGAAGGACAACATCTATCGCGTAAGCGTAGATTTACAAAAAAATGAAAAGAATAAAAAGATATATGATATTTTACGATGGTCTCGATGACCCGTAGTTATCTTCCCGTGTTAATATCCACGCCTCTACCAACATATCAACCACGCTTTATTTTTGAATAACCGTGAATGTTGCACATTGTTTGAAGTCATCTTCTGAACTAATGGAAGCCACCGTCTTTCCTCGCTCATCCGAAAATTATATACTTAACTTTGACCGATGAAGCTTGAAGGTGCCAATACGTACATATTTCTTCCAATAATAATTCCCACCCACTCAAGATGGTTAAATCTAACACACAACCCTCTCCCTTTATATTTCACAGCATGTAAAACATGTCCATTAAGCCACTCACAACAACAAAACAAAAAAACCTTTGGTCATAAAGTGCCACCTTCTGAACATGGTGGTTGATAAAAATAAGATAATAATATGAACAAAATCTCTAGGTAGACGATATCGTTAACATACGGTATGCTCAAGATGAGATCCTTGAAATTTGCTGTAACGTCAGACTCGATAGCTTCTCCTGATCGGGGAGACGAAGACGACAAACGAAGATAGAATTGGTTCTTTACATGAAGGGGCTCAAGAATGGAAACAATATGGACCAGAACACCAGCTTCTTCATCAAGATACAAGTAGAAGAAGAATGCAACTTCCAAAGCAAGTTTGCAATACAATAGCCATGCTGTGATTTGACTTGGCGCCATTATTCCTCCAAACTTTTTCAAGGGTACTTTTGGGATTAAACAAAAAAATATCACAAACTTGGGGTGACTGAAGGACAAACGAGTACAAAAACTATAAAGGAAGGACGGACGGGGACTTTAGTTTTGTCAGAAGGACCTTGGAGGAAGTTTAAAAAGTTTCAGGGACTTAAAAATAATTTTCCCTTATTATTATTATCTTTGTTTCACTTACACACCACGGTGGGGTTTTATTTTTGGTTTTTTGGTTTTTTTCTTAAAAAAGTGATATTTATGTATTTATTTTCAGATTGAAAGTTAATTTAAAACTTATATAAAATTTTAATTATTATCTGTATTTCACTTTATGCATCTTAAAAAAAATTAAAAAAACCAATTTTTTTATATATTTAATTTTTTTTACACTAGGTAATAAAAAAAATACAGTAAAAAACTCAACAACACTATGTCATCATTTTGTGTAAATCTAATATTTTATAAAGATAAATAAAAGTAAAATTTTCATGAGAATATATTAGTAACTATCCATTTGGATAACAAAAGGCAAGTAAATTTTTTATATAATTTATATATTTATATGTAAAACACACCCATAAAACTACTTAGAACTATTTAAATGAGTTATAAATTAAAAAAAATAGCTTGTTTCGTTGGTGAACAACTTTTTGTCATCCTGCTTGAGATAAAATCATAGGCACTCTCTTGAACGTTAGAAGATAAAAATATTGTTATATTTTATATCAACTATGAATATATACCTTGATTACCTTATTTATTTTTAAGGTATATTATTTATTTATTTAAAAAATAAATAAATCTTGAAACTAATAAAAGTTATGATTAATTCTTCTTATTTACGATGATATCTTTTCTCCTCAGTAAGAACATAAATAGTTTAAAGAAAAAATTTGGTACCAATAGCTTAAGAGATTGTTGAACAAAGTCAAAAATGAACGTATCAAAAATTAAACAAAATATTTCATGTGAGTGCGCAAACGATGTACTAAACATCATCTTCTCTTATCTTCCGCTAAGATCAATCTACAGATTTCATTCCGTCCCCAAAGTTTGGCTCCTTCTAATGGAACAAATGTCTCAATATATCATGCTCTCACTCTGCAAGAGTTAAGGTTTTAGCATATCTCTCCAGCAGAACATGAACACCCTACATAAGAGGTCTGATATCAATTGACAAAGAAATTGTTGGCATCATCATGACTTTTTTTTAAAATAATTATGTAAACTATATATATATATATATATATATACAGGGGCCCTATCCAATGATATATATATATATATATATATATATATATATATATAAGGTTGAGAATAGCATAGTTGAAAGCACCCCATCTCTCTCTCTCTCTCTCTCTCTCTCTCTCTCTCTCTCTCTCTCTATATATATATATATATATATATATATATATATATATATATATATATATCCATTGAATCCTTATTTTATTTTTTTTTAAATAACAAGTTTTTATAAATGAATACTGATAGTTAAAAAAATTAAATATGTGGAAATTTTTTTTTTATTATTTTGATATTTTACATATTGGTTCATATAGTATAACATTTTGTTTTTAAAAATTGTTTTGGTACTCTATTTATTACTGAAATCGAACTTATATAGAATAAAAATTATACTTTTAGAAAAAAAATGGTAAAATGTATTGTTTCACCTAGTGATTTTATAAGCTTGGATATAACATACACATATATATAGAAGAATATTTATAAAATTCTATTGTTTTGGCCCTTAATTTTTACTAATTTTTTTATATATTATTAAGCTGTATCCTATAGTGTTTTTAATCGACCAAATGACAATGAATGGATTGTTCAACTAATCTGACTATATATATATATATATATATATATATATATATTTAATAAATCTTCAAAACCTATTAAAACCTATTTTTAATTTTTTGAGTGAACACCTCTCTACCTTTCTTCTGGTACCGCCACTATATATATATATATATATATATATATATATTGTTCATACAGTGCAAGTTTGATATCAAAATTATTTTATTTAATTCCATAGTAATTCTTTAATTTATTATTTTATTTCATTAAATATATGTAGTACAAAATTTTACAATTGTATTTGTATATGATGGTAAGATAACCTGTTGATTTACTGGGACTTGATAGAAACCTTTTTTTCCCCATGGCATAAAATATTGCAACTTGCAAGAGATGTGGTGGTGATAATGATGACGCGATATTACGATAATTATATACATATCAAAAAATTATGTATAGTATAACTAGTTTTATTATCTAAAATACTAGTTAGGATATAAATTAACCTAGCAAGTAGTCATCTACTAATCATGCATGCATGTAACACATAATATAATTACATTATATTACTGTCTCTTATTAATAAGATGAGCAGTAACCTTTTTTAGATTCTCAATAAAACAGGTATTGAAAACCTTGTGGGGGACAAAAATTGTAAATATTTATTTTATATAAATCAAGTTAATCCTAAATACTGCTCTAAAATATATATGGTGGACCTCGAGTATTGATGAAATAAAGAAGAGTGCTGCTTGATAAGTATAAATAAATGGTGTTTGAGTTATGTCTAAGGTAAAATAAATTTTTTTCATTCATAAAAATATCTTGAATATTATTAATCACTTGAATTATTACAATTATAAAAATATAATAAATATTTGATTAATGGTTTTTCAAAAATAAGCAAATAACTAACACTGACATTCTTCACTTATAAAATAATTTGAATATTATTCACTCAATTTTTTTATAATTAAATATTTAACTTAAATAATTCAATATTAATCTAATTATTATAATTAAAAATATTAATTAAATATTTAATTAATGGTTTTTTTAATATTTACAAAATTAATTAGAATATAATTATTCATTTGTTAATTTAGAATTACGTTGAAATATATATTAATTAAATAATAACTTAACAAAAAATAAAGAGCAACATGGACATTCATACCCCACTACTCTCATTCCCCTCAATATGTGGTTGAGATTCTTTAAAATCAAAGAATTCATTTCCATTACTTCTATCCATACAAGATGTGGGGAAAGGTGACCTCTAATCAAAGTTTCAAACGCCATATAAGTTCATTTTATTTTTATTATTTATTTATTTTTATTTTTTCTTGAAATTAGGAAGCCATATTATCACTATAGAAGTATACGTACATGACTGGAAATACCACTATCTCTGCACTTGCGCTCAGACATAGAATAGGCTATCTTTGCTAAGACATCAACAATGCTATTTACATAGCACATAACATAAACACATCTTACATTGATTAAAATAATAATAATAATAATAACAACCTTCAATAATGAGACCTAATTCAGAAGCTATATAAAGTCTTGATTGTTGATTGCCTTGATGATGATTTCTGGTTGCTTTGATGATGCGAAGATAGTCATTTTAGCCCTTCGTGGATGGTCAGCTTTTCACCCATATAAATTCATTTTAAAACATACAATTCACATAAAAAGAACACCATCAAGATGAGATTCACCTTTAGCAAAAACTTTAGATCACATGATTCACGGTTCACGATGGTATAAAAAGCAAAAGACAAACACTAAGAGCATTTGGATGCGTAGTAAAAATTTTATGTAGGAATTTTATTAGTAGTATTAAAAAATGATTCACTATAGAATTTACTACAGGGAAAAATTCCTACGGAATGGTGTTTGGATCTGCATGAGGAATTTTTGAAGCATCTTAATACCAATGTTATTTGAAATTACTTAATTAATGGGAAGGCTTTAAATGCAAAGTTTGGAAGCATATCTATGACCAACTTTGTTTATGTAAAAAAAATTGCATGTCCTGATTTAAATCGAATAAACTTTTTAAAAATTATTACATACAAATCAAAAGTAGGACAACATGTGGTTCAAATAAATAAATTTCATTATATTTGGATATATTCAAGATAAGTCTAAAAGACATTTTTCAAGATAATCTAAAAACATTCAGAATCACGAGATCGGTAGAGAGCAGCGGATCTCGAGGGCAATCTAAAACATTCAAAATCATAAGATTAGCGGAGAGCACGGATCTCGGGGGCGATCTAAAAATATTCAAATCATAAGATCAGCGAGAGCGTAGATCTCGAGGCGATCTAAAAATATTTAAATCACAAGATCGGTGAGAGCACGGATCTCGAGGGGCGGTCTAAAAATATTTAAATCACAAGATCAGCCAAGAGCACAGATCTCGAGGCGATCTAAAATATTCAAATCATAAGATCAATCGAGAGCACAGATCTCGATGCGATCTAAAACATTTGAATCGTGAGATCGGTAGGAGAGCACATATCTCGAGGCAAAATATAAATTACAAAATTGCCCTTAAGACCATATCTCGAGGCAAAATGCAAATTATAAAATTGCCCTTGAGAATTTATCTCGAGGCATAAATACAAATTCGAAAATGCCCTTGAGAATACATATCTCGAGGCGATCTCAAATCTTAGGATAGCCCAAATACACATCCAGAGACAATCTTAAATTTCATGTAGCGAGAGAGCAGGATCTTGTGGCAGCGTGAGAAAATTCGAATCACAGGGCTCCTAAACACATATCTCGAGAGCAGTTGAATTTTATTAAATTTAGAAAAATTAATTAAAATTTTTAAAAACTTGATTTTTATCCTCTTTTGAAATTTTATAAATTAAATTTCATTTCAAAACTTTAAATTTACCTTTATCCTCTTTCTCTTTGACTCATTCATGAAGAGGTTATGGGTTAAGATTCTCTGAGGAGGGGTTGGGATTGAGGATAAAGATAAAAAAAAATCTTTTAAAAAGGAGGCGATCGGAAAAGAGAAGAGGGGGAGAGGAAGAAGGAGGGAGACAGAGAAGAATTCAAGAAAAAAAAAGGAATAAAAAAATGAGGGAAAAAAGGTTCTCTTGCTTATTTATATAAAATATATATACGTATATATTAAAGAAAAAAAGGGAAGAAATAGCTCGCCGTTCATTTGTTCACCACCGTGGCATGCTTGAATAGGGTGAGATAATGCTCGTCAAAGCATGCCCACTTCACGCTGCGTCGCTTTTTGCCCTGTTCACCACCGTGGCATGCTTGAATGGCTGAGATAACGCCTTCAAGCATGCCGTTGCCGCTAATCACGCCTGAAGTCATTATCGCCATCACACGTTGTCGCTCAAAGTGGGTCATTCTTTGCTTGAGTGGCTAAGATAATGCCGTAAGCGACTTAGACGTCGTCATTGCTAATGCTCACTGTTTGCATGAGAAGACAGAGGTAGAAGCTAAAGCCCTCGGGAAGAAGATTTAAAAAAAAAAAGGAAAAAAAATCAGAAGAGATGAAGATTTAAAAAAATCAGAAAAAATAAATAAATATATAGTTGCTCTACTTGGTCGTATCAATATCGATCTCTCCTTTCCTTGGACCTTTCAGAAGACATTGCCTTGATGGCAAACAATCTATCGAAGCTATAAAAGAAGATTCTAAGGCTGCTGCGAGTGAGATGGAAGGGATAACTGAAGAAAGTCTCCTTGGTATACATCCCAACATCTCATGAGTGATGAGCTTGGAATGATCACGAAAATCAAATAGATCTTGATGTGCTTTTGTTCTTTGTTGCCATTGCCAAAGAGATATCAAAGCAGAGTCATTGGCGAGGCTAAAGAGCTGCTGGAAATATACATGTAAACCACCAATGCTGCCGTTTCTTTCTCGCCATGATATATTGAGCGACCGATCACCTTTCTTGAACAAGGTCAATGTTTCACCCGCATCATGGAGAAAGTTAACAAAGTAACTGGCAGGGAGAGGTATCGCACTTATTCGGCACCGAAGCTGATCCGCTTCTTTCAGCTTCATCAATTCAAAGCTTTCAACTTTGACATCAATGGCGGGTGGATCGATCCCAAAGCATACCGCTTCTCAAGGATGAGCTAGATATCGTTATCCCGACCATTAGGAACCTTGACTCCCTTGAGATGTGGAGGGCGTTCTTCCAGCGTACCACTTCATCATCGTTCAGGATGGAAATCCATCGAGGACCATTAAAATTTCTGAGGGTTTCGACTACGGGCTCCACAACCACGGCGATATCAATTGGATCTTGGGGCCTAAAAGCATCACATGTCTCGGTTCAAGGACTACGCTTCTTTGGTGCTTTGGGTTTATGATTTCTAAGAAGAAGTATATTCTCACCATTGATGACGATTGCTTCATAGCAAAGGATCCGTTTGGCAAGGAGATCAATGCACTGAGCGGCACATACACCTTTCGCGATTTCTCCCCGGATCGGAACTATTGGCGAAGGTGGTGGGATTCTCGACTCTAACTCGCTCATCTTCATATCTTGCTTGTTTGTGGCAATGGAGGGATTACGGTGATCATGCCATCACTAGAAGGCATGAAAGCAGCGTCGAGTCCGAGGATGGGGATATGCTCACCAAGCCCTTCCTTGATAGGTGCAAGCTTGTCTTTTCTGTCACGAGAAAAGATCGGGACTTGCAATGGAACTCGTAAGGTCGATATAGGGGGTAATATTTGAGATTGGAAGCCAAATATAATTACGATCCATCAAAGTTTGAGCTCCTCTATAGCATTTTGGCCTTGCACATCTCTTATCTTCGTAATTCCTTACTAAAAAAAAAACACCAAGATACTCAAAACAATGTTTAAATGCACCTTAAGTCAAGTGATAACCATTCTCGGGAGAGAAGTTATGACAAGGAAATGGGTCTGTGAAAATTCCTTTAAGCTTTTATTCATCAAGAAGCACTTGCAGAAAACTTGGTTAAGGTTTGAAGAGATGGATCTTGGAAGAGTGAATGTGTTTCTAGCTTTTCGTTGTTATTAATACTGTCCTCATGTGCTCCTTTAAATGCTTAGCTTCAAGTTGGTTTCTATAATGGGCGCATGCCCCGTAGCTAAATCCATAGTCAAAGAAGAAGCTATGAAAGCTCTTAATGATGATCCTGGCTTGGGCTGGCGGCCTCGTTAGAATGCATTTCCATCGACAACGACATAACGAGAAAAAGATTCACCGACAAACAATCCAAGTTTCCAGGGATTTGAAATCATCGATCAGTGAAATTCGAGTTTCGAGGCGAATGCAAAGGCATAGTCTTATGCATTTGCAGCAAGAGACTGTGTTCTATTTAGCATGGGAATACCATATGATGTGCCATCAGAGCTCACACGAAAAATTCAATGGCAAGGGTTTGTCTCAAGAAGAAATGATCAATCTAACAAGAGCGCATACAATTGGACGTGCTCACTGCACTTCATTCGAGAACCGAGACTCTATAACTCGACTCAGCGATGAAAGTCGAGATCCGAGTTTAGATCCAACTTATCTTTGAACAAGCCCGAAGAAACAATATCAAATGGGAGCACCAACCCTGACATTATGGTGCCAATGGATCCGGATTTTGCTTCTCATAAACATGTTCTCAGGTCCTCCACCAATAGATGTTACCATACCTTAGAGGCATAAATACTGATTAGCTGAAGCCTTTAACACTTGAGAATAAAAAAAGTGTCAGCTAGTATTATCTTTTAATTTGCATGTATGAACGTGCACATGCACACCCAAAAGTCTCTTTGCTACAAGCTTGTAAACATTTTATCAAAATATATATATATATATACAATAGAAACAAGCAATATGTAGTTAGATGAAAAAATGAGAATCATGTTTTGTGTGCATGCATATTCACAAGATGACATTTCAAAGCGTGTTCATCTCTCACCAAACATATATATACAAATAAAAATAATGAGAAAGCATACATGAAAAAAATAATAATAATAATATATATATATATATATATAAAGCATGCATACGTGCATAAAAATAAGAAAAAGAATAAAAATAAAAAGATGAGAACCATGCATCGTGCATGGCCAGAGAATATATATATATTGAAATGAAAAGCATGCATACGTGCATGACATAAAAATAAAAAGAATAAAAAATAATAATGATAATACGTGCATAAAAATAAGAAAAATAGAATAAAAATAAAAATGAGAACCATGCATACGTGCATGGCCAGAGAATATATATATATAATAAAGAATAAAAAAACAATGATAATAAAATATGAGAAGCATGTATACCAGCATGACATATTTAAAAAATTTATCTTGACATGGTGAAAGGACATGCATGCATGTAAGTACCCACCCAATCAAGATGTTTGTGAACATGCATAGCATATAGAGGGAACCACCATTATTCATTCATATATAGAATCTTGAAAGCATGCTGTTCAGTGCAATACACACTTATGTGAACTAAAAATAAAATAATAATAATAATAATAATACCAAAGGTGGGATGCCATATACAACAACGGAACCGATAGCTCAAGTTTAAATATGATCGGTTTTTCAAAATCTGCAGCGGGACAACAAACATACTATGACCAGGGTTACTCACTTTGTCCAGCAGATAGATGCCCACTTTACTTATCCGCCATCTTATCAGACTTGAGATAGCATGCACATACCACCTTTCTATCAAAGGCATGAAAGAACTACAATAATTACGAGAAGTGCAGGAAGGAGTTCGAGAGGAATAAAGCCCTGTTTCAAAGCAACCAAGGATTTGATAATCACTATTTAGAGGATTGAGATCATAAAGAACAAGTTTCTTATACAAAAACACCCTTTAAAAACTCATTAATTTGATCGGAAAAATTCTCACAAGTTCAAATTTTCAACACAACTGAAATAAAAGCTAGCTGCTACATCTTACACAAACCTGGGTACCCAAAATGAAACTTAAGCTTAGTCACTATAGCACGCGTCGCGCGAATCCATTCAACGCGCTTAAGACATTCTTCTTCGTACTAACACCAAAAACATCGATGATGATCAAATCCCAGACCATCCATTTATTCTTCAAATCAGCTCGCGTCAGCTTCCTCGAACTTAAACTATCCTTGCTTGATGATGAAATCTGGACCCTTGATCAAACCTTTACAAATGATAGGCGATGTTGCTTGATGATGAAATCTCACCTCAATCCTATCTCTTGATGATTAAATTTAAATTATTCACCATGATGCCTCATAATTTAAAATTAATTATATGCTCCTTATATCCACCGTCAATTAATTCTCCTTCTCTAAGTACAAGCTATGCCATCTTGCAAAAACGGACCACATTGAAAACGTTTAATAATGAGATATTTAGACGGCAGTAGGCATGCAATATGGTGA
>NW_024088555.1:0-55164 GCF_009730915.1 Dioscorea cayenensis subsp. rotundata | reverse complement strand
ATGGATGTCTCCTCGCATCGGGGTTGCACACACAACCCACAACAAGAACAACAATGTAAGGACGTGTCTCAAGCTTGATGCTTGCCGCCATCGTCCCCGCATCCAAGGAAGATGCCGATGAAGACCCCGACCGAGCAACGAGAGAGATGATCAAGGCCAATCAAAAAAATCGACCATACGGCTCGGAAAGCTTTTTATTCAAGAAGAAGAAATGGGTTGGCTCGAGTCGTCTTTAACTAACACGAGCAGTGAGTCGATGAGGATCTTCCTCAACCGCATCTCATGGACGGGTAAGTGTAACGCTTTTTATGATATTGTTTAAAGGGTTTTTATAGTGTTTAACTATTACCTAATAGTGTTTAATACCATTATGTTATCATTTAAGTTTTTCGCCTTTACCGCTTAATTATATATAATATCATGTAACAATTGATAATATCATTTAAATATTATACAATACGTCTTCTAATATCTCAGTATCGCTTAATCCTCGAAAGACCGCGCGGTAGGGAAGAAACGACGCACAAGCACTACACGCGATAAAAGTTATACATCACCGCCTGAGGGGAAGGAGATGGTCAATCGATGATGCATGGACGCTCAGATGCATAATACAAAAGTCGCCGAGCAAAGAGCCATATCCTTACAAGAAGCGCCCATCATCGTATCATACGCTGCTTTATGTCAAAGGTGACTGACGCATCATGACACAATTATGGCTATGATCGGGATGCGGCGCAACCTCGCATGAAGTTCAAATTGTCATCCTCCCGATAATCATGAATGGCCACTCCATGTCGCCGCTCCGGACAATGATAATCAAGAATACATGCATTATTCTTCACGTCCGGTACGATAAGGACGCTGCTGGACATGGTAAGTTCTTTAATTATGTCCGATTAATATCTCGCTTGGTATTTAAATCGCAGTATTCTAATCTCGACTTGCATATCTCGACAATGGAATCTATTCCACCTTTGTGTCGACATGGAGTTAGGCGAGTCGGCGACGGTAGTACCCGCTGCACGTCATACGTAAAACCCCACGCCTAAAAACAAGGAAGCGCCGACTGCGCCCTGCCCACGCCAGGGCGCGTTTATCGAGCACCATCGTGGGGTGAGAAGTTACGGCTACCGCAGCATGTACGCTCCTTACCCTCGGGGACTACGGGTATGTTACCCGCATACTTAAGGAGGGGAGTACCAAGGCCCATGACAAAGGGGGTCGCACAAGCTGGTTAAATTGCTTTTTGAATAACATGTCTTGTATATCCGACCGCCAATTTTGTTTTCAAATGTAACCGACAAATTCAATTCATTGTTTTCGTGTTCAAGAACATGACTTGTATACCTTAATGTAAATTTTGTTTGTTTTGAATTGTAAAGCGGGTTAAATTCCATTCGGTTTTTATTTTCATTGTTTAATTTACGCTAGTGCTTGTGTACATTTCACTTTCATTGTTTAAATATAGTATATATCGCTTAAACA
This sequence comes from Dioscorea cayenensis subsp. rotundata, assembly GCF_009730915.1. Classification (NCBI taxonomy): domain Eukaryota; kingdom Viridiplantae; phylum Streptophyta; class Magnoliopsida; order Dioscoreales; family Dioscoreaceae; genus Dioscorea; species Dioscorea cayenensis. Next base: position 53,676 of record NW_024088555.1, on the reverse strand, counting down.
TCAGCTTTTAAATATTTCAAATTACGGTGTACTCCGCTTAAAAATAACACTTTCTCCGCTTAAATGAATGCACTTATTGTTTAACTAAATATGGAAAGTTGCCCATCAATACACAATTCAATTCATCGCTTAAACATCAGCTTGAAATATTTCAAATTACAAAGTGTATCCGCTTAAAAATAACAATGTCTCCGTAAATACATTCAATTCGCTATAAATACACAATGTTTCCCTCACATCGCTCGGGTTTATTAACAATGCCTAGTCGGCGACAGCTTTCATTGCAAGATCGCCGATCGAGACCGGATCCTCGCGCGGGTCCGCAATGTAACTCATGGACATCAAACGCTCATGACTCGATCCTTTTCGCCTAGGCCGCCCAGCCGCCTTTTCTAGTCACAAAGGTCGCAAACGAAGCTCACGATTTCCGTCTCAAGGCCCCGCCATCGCTGGCATGGGGAATATAGCTTCCTTTGTATGCCAGCTTTGTAATTGTCTGACTGTGAAGTACCCGCTCATAAATCGATGTACGCTAGTGCTCTGTCGCATTATTGCTGCGCAAGCATGTTTCGCAAGGGATACCATAAACTTGCCACCTCTCGACATGAACAAGTTCTGATGGCGAGATCCACGGAGTTGCCGTGATTGGTCGATCACTTCATAACGATCATCGACACAACGACTCAACACGAAGATTTCTGGCCGCCCTCAACAATGATCTCTAACTTCGAATGTATGTCCGGGCATAAGTACGAGGTCTCCCATTTGGTCGCTTGCTCACGCCGGTTACATAACATGCGCATCAACTCTGAACCTCGCAAATAAGGTTAAACAAAGATAGATGATGGTTAAATAATTCGCCAACATGTTTAAACATTATTGTAATTAAATAAACGAAATGATTAATATTTAAAGTCGTAAAAGTGTAATTAAACAAAGATTGAGAATGTTTAAAGGGTAATACAAAATGTTATGTAAATCAACATTCGCAGATCTTATGGAGTCGACCATTTTCGCCACCCAGTAAACGACGAGCTTCCTTGATCCAAGCATTGAACGACTCCGACGCTCGAATACATCTCACCCCAACGATCACCTCCGAACGATAATTCGACCAATGTGCCATATCCGATTTATTAATCAACCAAATGATGAGCTCGGGTGATATGGCCTCGCAGCTCATTCACGAGATCATCGAAATCTTTAGCCGCGGATGCCCACGCAATGCGGAAGCATATAGACCAAAGACTCCTCCCTCAACGCCTTCCCAAGTCCGACATCGGCTTTCATAAAATTGGCCTCCAAAATGTCGAAGACAAGACGCATGTGGCGTAAGAAGGGAAGACTCTCGAATTGCGCTCACAAGGCCCTCGACTCGTCCGACACGTAAGGTAATTATCTCATGATAATCTCCACCCTCGATAAGGCATCGCCCAACTTAGATATGAACCAAGTCCAATTGGCATCGGGTCTCGCTGTCGACTATACCAAGGCGACGTGAAAAACCATTGTTACTATCTTTCCCTCGCACCCAAAGAGTGTACTCCCGATATTTTTCCAAGGAGGTGGGTACCATCGAGAAACAGATAGCCGCCCGCAAGCCCTCTCGAATCCCACAATACACGCTACCGAAAGAAAAGAATGCATCGCTTTAAAAACGATCACCGCCTCTCTCCACGATCGCAACGCCGGGATTTGTCTCACCCACCTTTATCCACATACCAAAGCAAACAACATAGCCGAGATGTCACCGCTACGAGGACCACCCGGCATGCTCTTTTCCCAACCAAGCCTCGCTTGTATGGTATGTGGACACCATGTTCCCGCAACATGTCCTTCCTCGAATGTCGATGGCCTTGCACAAGGGACGGTCCTCGAGCTTCGAATCACTCGTGGCGCTAACCCATTTTTCGACGCTCTGATGCGACGTCAACCTACGCCACCACCGCAAGTGTGTGACGGGTTGATCGTCTTGATTCTCGAAAGTATTTTTTTGTTATACTCTTTTGATGCATGAAGGCGCCTAACGACAACCATCTGCAGCACGATTCCACAGCCACCCGATGTTTTTTTCGCTTCTTATGAATTTGAAGTCAAAAATTCCTTTTGATCGCATGATTTCAAGTACATCCCTCGAAAATGTTCGACACTCGACAAAACGTTGACCAATATCCAACGACAACACTTCGTAATGATCTCGACTGAGGAAGGAAGACATCCCACACCGCCGTGGTCACCATGGGGACGAATGGGAGCACTCGCAGTAATCAATTCCCCGCCAACACTTCACCAAATGAAAAAGATCAATACGTTAAGCTGGAGAATACAATGTTTAAGCTGATAATGACAATAGTTAAACGTTAAATTAAATACTTAAACAATTAACTAATAACGTAAAAGGACTAGTACTAATATGTTAACCAAATGACTTTTGACTATATTTAAACAATAATGACCCTGCATAACCGGAATAATTAAAAAGAAAAAGGAACTTACAACGAGTAAACCTCGCTTTTAATTAGGATTCGCAATAGCACATTTTCTCGCCCTCGACGACAAGATCAACTACAAAGACATTTGAAGATGGAGTGGACGCGACACATCCGACTGAAGTCAACATCGCTTTTCTATTGGGCAAACCGCTTTTATATCCATCTCGTGTGATGAACTTAACCCCTCGATAAGAGAAACTTCGAGACCCCATCGCTCACATATCTCACCTAACACCAATTCCCAAGAAGTCTCGAGCCGTGAACATTAGCACTCTTCCTCCCCGCTGAATCTAGCAATACCACAAAAACTTCCATAATATATCGGGTCGAAAAACCAAATCGCATAAAACCAAATGAAATGAAGAACAAAAACGAAGACGACGTAAGAAGAAGTAGAAGATGTAAAGAACAAACAAAGCAAATGAAACTGCAAACAAAAAAAGTGCACAGCTTGTACGCATAGAGGTTAGACTAGACGTGATGTGATTGGGCGTATTTTTTTCCCTCCATCCCAAGGGCAAAAAGGGAAATATATGTCATTGTCATGAGGAAGACATGTTGTCATCGCTCAATGAAAGTTCTCAACTCAACACGAGTCTCTCGGTAAACGCCAAGCTTTTTTTATGTTTAAACAGATACATATAGTGTTTAAAAATAACGGTTAACCGCTTTAACTAAAAGTCTATATCATGTAAATAATATGTTATTGTTTAAATTAAATGCTTTTCAATCGACATCGCGTCATTAGATGGGTACCTCCCCGGGTCACCGCTTAAACATATTTACGTATTTTCTTAAACACCGCTGTCATTGTTTAAAGAGTAACTTGAGTATTGTTTAACTTTTTTTCTATTGTTTACAATGACGCTTTTTTGTTTCCCACATTGCTTTTTACTAGGTCTCTGCTTAAATTTCGAAGTTCACAACAAACACGATTGCTTTCGCTTTTTATTTATAAAAATATTTACAACATTTACAACATTTACAAAGATTTACAACATTTACAACATTTACAACGTCCGCTCGGACTTTGACACTCACGACTCGACTCGTGATAACGAAACAAGTGTCTCAGACAATCGAATGCTCACACGGCCGTATAACAAGCGCATCAACTCGAACCTCGCAAAAACGCATAAACATTAAAAAAAGGGTTAAACAACACACATTCATGAAAAACGACTATTAATCAATGTGTCATGGTAGGACTTAAACGACGATCCCGAGAAGTTAAACACGTAACGTAATAACAGTACTAATCGACGTAATTTTCTTAAACGCTAATGTAAAAGTCTCTGTGGTAAATGTCAATCTCAGCTTTTAAAGGATGTTTCACGATCTCCTCCTCTAGAATCCTCCGCAATCACGCAATACGTGAAAAACTTTCTTTTCATACCCAAGTCGAAAATGCTCTCTTTAATTGCTTTCCCGCTATCCATCACCGGAGAATCCTCTCGCATTCGTGCACTATGAGAGGACTTCGGCTTGGGCATGAAAAAGATAGTTTAACTAGTTCGAGTGATTACGGCTAATCGATTCTCAAGATAAGGAAGAAGGCTCACGAAACATCCTTTCGTGATAGAGTGGTCGTCCATGGGAAGAGGAGGAGGAGGAGGGAGGAGGAGGAGGAGGATGATGAGGACGACGAGGAGTGGTTGTCCATGGGGAGGGTTCTTCCCGGGTTATTTATGGTGTGAAGTCCACAAGCAGTCGACTCTTCGTGATCCGAGAAAAAGTTAAACGACAAAGCGGCCGATATCGATCGATGAGAACGAACTGGGTGTTCGGAAATTTGATAGTTACGCGCATAAGAATTAATGCCGCCATTAATCTTACGCACGGATACCATAACCTCGCCACCGCCACGTGCCACATGCCAACAATTCGGATCAAACGAAAAAGATCACCGCTTTTACGCAGAGACTTTGAGAATTTACATCGCTTATGAATAGTTATACATGTAAAGATAATGTTAAACCCGAGATGGGAAGTATTAAACGGATATGATAATTATTAAACATATTAGTAAAATTATTTAAAACTGATAATAGCAAATAGTTAAACATTATTTAAAAATATACAAATAGATAACCATAAACGAGAAGAACTTTTACAACGAAATGAACTCGTCAGTAATCATCGCTCTTCTCGCCGTAATACAACTTTTACAACCATAAACGAGAAGACTGACAATGGCACATGCTCCGCTCGACAATAAAATCGACTACACTCATTTGAAGATGAAGTGCACTTGACCAATCCGATGGAAATCAATTTCATTTTCCGCTCGAGAAACCGATTTATATATTTCGGTATGATAATGAGGAGAACAACAAGATGTAATGTAACTCCTTGCCATTTTCTATCGAAACCAAGGTAAAAGCTCCTTCAAAAAGTGTCGAATACGATGTGATTTTCGCTCTTCCTTTCCCACCATTTTTCGTGGCTAAAAATGGGATTTCACAACATGGACCCATTTGAAGTGAACTGTAGGGGGTAAAAGGGAAGTTAAACACTAACTGAAGGGTCAGTCTGCGTGTGTAAAAAGTAGGAGGGGTTTTTTTGGGAAGTTTTGAAAAATTACGAGGTAGTAACAGAATTTTCCCTATATATTATTAAAAATCGTGAATCCCTACATGTGATCCTTGCAAGGAGCAAGTGGGCAATGCCTTCCCCGCCCCCGCCTCCCCTCAGGGATTTTTCCCCCATTCTCCGCCTCCCGCAAGTGGTTATTTCGGGGAATCCACACCATTTATGGGGAGGGGTCCTCACGTGAGCGAAGTGCCCCATTTGTATCTTTTTACATATATAGCTTTAAAAACTAGGGTTGTTTTTAATTTTTATATTTTTTTATTTAGGTAGAATATTTTTAATTTTTATATTTTATTATAAAATTATACTCATTTATTATTATATTTTCTTGAATAAAATAAATTTTTAGAAAGTATTTACCATAACATATTAATGGATTTTACTTTTAAGTGTTAATTTTTGTTGTAATGTTTATTATATATATATATATATTGTAATTCAATTTATTGATCATAAATTGAAAAATTTATATTAATAAATATATATATAATTTTGTGGTTTTTTTAATGAGAAAAATAATAATAAAGTATTAAATTTTTAAAAAATCCTCACATTGTGACCCCGATCTGGGAGGGTCAACTATTTCCCAGTTTAACCGGGTCATCGGGTTAACACCGGGTTTTTCCATGCCCGGTTCAATGGGGAATATACTAGAACCGGCCACATGGCCGGTTTTTGGTTTTTCTAATTGAACCAGTAGGGCCGATCCGGGTCTAACTACCTTGTAAAAATCAATGAATTGCAAAAAGAAAGCAAAAATTAGAAGCACAAACTTTTTAACCAGAATTAATAAATAATTCATGATATGGTCGCAGATGAGCTCTTGGAATAGGGCAACGGTGGACCATGAAATCTGTGTCTCTAGTCCAAAGACGACAGTAATGGGAAATGCAGAGGAGATAGGTGGATCTTAGTTCAAATATAGCTCCATTGCCCATTAATTGATTTATTTCCTTAAGTTATATATATATTATATACTAATATTAAAAATATTTTAAAAGACATCATTCCAAATCATTTCCGTGGACCAACCTATAACAACAACCAAAAACCACCGTGTGTAAAAAGAACTACAATTTAATGAATATAATCTTATTTATTTTGATAAAAAAAATTTCTGAACAGACTGAGATACAATTGTTTTGGTTGATCATTTGTTTTGTCATCAAGTAAAAAATATATTTAATTCTCATAACACGGTAGCTTTGTTTAATATATGGACCGACATGTTAATAAAAAAACATTAAAAAATTGACTAAGATTAATATATACTAAATTTATGTTCCCCAGCTAACGCAGGTTAACTATATCTAAAAAGAAGATTAAAAAGATAGTATATATGTTTTAAAAAAATTATTAATGCATGTAAATCGTTTTCAGTATGAGAAGTATATTCGCAAAATGTGAAAAGTAGAGAAATATATTTCTGAAATATATTATATTGTTTATTGAATAATGAAAATGATTTCATTTCAATACTTTGAAAGGAAAAACAATTTTAAGTATTAAGCCTTCTACTTGGTTTTTTTCTTCTTTGTTGTAAAAATTGAAATAAGATACCTGTTCAATATATATATATATATATATATACAGACATTTTATCATTCAAGAGAATTTGTTATAACTCATCATCACATAAATATTAATTTAAGAGTAATATTGTCGTTAAGATGATATTAAAGAGGCCTTTAAGATGGGGTCCTTTGACTAAGAAAAGATAAATAAAAAAATGCTTTAAGATGGGCCATCATATGTAAATTTTTTTTATATACATCATGTTTAATTTTTCTTGTTTCATTAAAAAATGATATAAAATTAATTTTTTAAAAGATATTATAACTTGGCTGTAGGCAATAACACAAATTTTAAACTCAAACTTTATAACCCTGCCCATGATTAATTCTAAATTTACATTGTTTGTTTGCTTTAATTGTTATTACTATTGTTTTTTTACACTTTTCTATATATAAAAACATTAATATTATATATATATATATATATATATATATATATATATATATATGCACAATGAAAATCTTTTGCATCTACCCATATTGAAGTTGCTAATGAAATGGGACAAATATACTAATAAGATGGACATCAAGAACAAATTGTAAGTATAAAATTTACCTTTTATTTTTTAATGAAAGAGAGCCCTCAATTTCGTCAAGCTTAAGATTAAGTATGTGTAGATGTATATATGTTATAATACAATGGCAGCTTTCATATAAGGAATGAAAGGGATTTTTTTCATGTTTTACAGTACTTTCATCATTAAAAGTCAAATATATATATATATATATATATATATATCACTAACACCAAAAACCTAATTTGAAACTAACCATGTACCCTCATTTACAAATGTCAATAACAATGGCTCAATAATGCTAGTAACTGCCACAAAAATCACATCAAACATTAAAAAAAGAATTTCTTGACAAAAACTTTCAAAGCTATCACTTCCATTAGATTATCTGTCCACCATATCCATAATATCATCAATGACTTGCTCTCCCTATTTCAAACAATTGCAAATATAAGAATCATCTAAGCACTAAAAGATCAAAAGAGCTTCACTATTGGATAAATGAATATTAGGTTTTGCACATTCTAATCCCAGTGACTGAAATAAAATTCATACATTAAAATCAATAACCATGAGGACAATTTAATAAATATAAAATCAGAAAATTGATCTCATGTAAATCAAGCACACCATAACAAATCCTACTTACCATGAAAATAAAACATCATCAAAGAAGATTTAAAAGAAGGAGAATAAGAAAGATATATTGGAGAAAAGACTAGAACACAAAAAGAACAATTGCTCCGCCTATGAAAGTCACAACAATTCTTGCAATTGGTCTTGGAACTATGTCCTGGAGATAAATAATAAGATTATATAGTATGAAACTTAAAGAACTTCTCTACATATGTCATTTTAGAAGGACACTTACCGGCATGAGATTGGTTCCTGCTTCAATGCCATCTTTCCTGACCTTCCAGACAGTTTGAATGACTGCATAGGAGATAGTAATTATTTTTGTACATTTTTAAAACTTGCATTTTTATTTGTTCAAAACCAATTTGTTTTTCAAACGCTCATTTTTTAAACCTATTCAAACATTTTTTTTAAAACTTCTTCCCACATATAATCATAATTGAGTTTGTGTAAATCTTAACTAAGTAAGCTTTTTTTAAATAAAATTTAAACAAATAAAAATATAAATAAGTTTTAAAAAATGCCAGAATGTGTGTGATCCTAATAATAATAATATCTTTAAAAATAAAAATATAATAAGTTTTTTAAAAAGTAAATCATAAAAAACCACAACTTTCATAAAAAATTTATTTATTTATTTATTTTAATTTTTTAGTGTTCAATCATTTACCAAATGTTTTCTAATTACGTTAAATATAAATAAAATAAAATAAAATCTAAGTTCAAAAACAGCCCATACTTATCTTCTCCGACTTTGCCGGTTGGAAGATCAGAACGCTACGTATCCCTTGGCCTTATCTTGATTTATCTGTTCATAATTTGTTTTAAGGTGGAAAATCAACAAAGAAGACAGTATTATTAGTAGAAGCAAATTGGAATTGTAAACTGAAAGCTTACTTCAAAGTATCCAAATCCTTCCCATTGTTATCCAAAACCACATCAAACACTGCTGATCACTAACTCCTGCAAAAACCCTCAAAATCAGGGCTTTGTAATCAAAATCCAGAAATCAAAAACACTTTAACTCACCGAGAACTGATTGAAGGGGGGTTTCTTCATCTTATCAGAGCTCACATCTCCAACCGTCAGAATGGTGACCTCGTGGCCAGAGGTGAGGAGATCATGGGCAAGATAAAAAACGATGACGGTGTGGCCACCTCTGTTGGTGTTGACAATGAGGACCTTCTTCATCTCCGCTACTTTCGCGGCGTCATTGGCAGAGATGTAGAAACGGGGAGATCAGGGACGAATGGAGCGGCGTCTGAGGATAGGACGGAAAGAGTAGGGTGGTGAGATGGCGGAAGAGGAGTAGCAGCGAGGGAGAGGAGAAGCAAGCACAGTGGAGCGAGGGGAGCCAGAAAGCGTGGAGCTTTCGGAGAGAATGGAAGACCAGCGGCTCCAAGATAAGATCTAGGGTTACTGGAGGGAAAAAAATTTTAAACCAATGGTATGCTCACTCGCGAGCATATCTGGTAACGTGGACCAGCATATTTGTCAAAAAAACCAAAATAACAGATTTATGTTAACGTGTATCAGCGCGAATATATATTATACCCATCAATCAAATAAAAAATATTTTTTACTTATCAATAACAACATGCCAAATGTCCACTAAGGAAAAAAACTTGGATGAATAGTGAATTTGGGGGATAGGATTAATATGAAGTGTGTATATATATATATATAAAGTTATTAGAGTGTTTAAGCGCATTAAAAAAAATCATTGCACAAGATACAATATAATTCGTAACCATTTTTTTGATAATCCCATCCCTTAAATTAAATGCAAATAAAAACACTGATCGCGAGTCATCTCACATCACAATATATCTTCTCATAAACAATGAATAATAATTTATTGGATAATTAAATAACTATAATACTTATATAATTTTTGAATATTTTTTTACTCGAGTGAAAGTAAAATTATAAATAAAAATTACTTACTAATTTTCCTTTTTATCTCTCTCTAATAAGGAAGATATCATATCTATCTAGTTATTATAAATATAGAAGAATCTTTTTGGATATAAAAATTAGGGCACTTGATGTTTTTACAAATTTCAAAGTATTCTTAACACTACCTACAAAAAAATACAAAAAGCAATACCAACAAAAATTAAATTGGTAATAGTATATTTCTAAAAAGTATAAATATTTTCGTTGGTAAATGTGTGGCATTAATTGAAGGAATTAGGATGAAATGGTAATATATCGACAAAATTTTGTTAGTAATTAATAATATGTATGTACTATAAAATTATATCACCAAAATAATTCTGTTTGTAAAATTATGGGTTAATTTTCTTTTGTAAATCACGGAACTTTGGTCAAATATCATTTCGATTATTGAATTTTAATTTGTTTCAAAATACTCACTAAAGTTACTAATCATTTCATCAGTAGGTCACCCGATGGATTAGTATTTTCATTAGTTAACATGGAGGCTTCCACCGGTGTGCTGGCCAGGTTTTCCTTGACCTCCACCTCAGCTAATGAAGATGCTAATCTATCGAGTGATCTACCGATGAAATGATTAATAATTTTAGTGAGTATTTCAAAATAAATTAAAATTCAGTGATCAAAATAATATTTGACCAAAGTTCAGTGATTTATAAAAAAAATTGACCTAAAATTATGTTAGTATTATAATTTCAGGAAAATTACACCAATAACTTTGTTGATATTATAAATTATCAATCTTATATTGTAAGTACTTTATCAATAAAAGAAAATATTACCAATACAAATAATTCCGTTAGAAAATTTTTGTGATTACTAAAGTGTTCTTTTGGAATGGATTTGGATGATTCTCAATTTAACAGGGAAGATTAAACCTATAGATGAGGCAAAGTTCATTTTCCCATTTAATCGAGATGTGAAATCATCAATGGTAGTTGGAAGCTTACTCAACCTTCTACTAGAGGAAAAAAACTCTCTCAAAGGCATGGAATCCTTGATTATCATCTATCTAACAAAGGTGAGTATGCAAAAGATGCTACTTAATTAGTAAAGAGCGAGATATTAAATCAATAAGGAGGTTATAAAAAGAGGGGATGACCAACCAAATAAAATAGAGGATGAGAAAACACACTAGTCAATTCCACCATCATAGATCCCGAAAATCAATTTTTCTTTTACCTTTTTTTCCTCTGCTAAGAATAGTTCTTGCCTTTTTACCTAATTTAGGTACTCAAGTATCCCCCTCTCTAATAGCTCAAATTGACCTTTGTTTTTTTTTTTTTTCTCTCTTGTAAGGAACCAACAAACAAAAAGCTGAGCTAATGTAGGAGATGAAAACTAATCCAGTGAGCAATATAGAAGAGAATGATTGTATTTAAATAAGATGAATTCAGACTCATGGATCTTTGTGATTTTGTGCTCAACTGGAAGAAGAGACAATTTTTTTTTTGGGTTAAAAGGAGCCCAAAGGCTATTTATTAAAAAAAAAGAGCTACAAGAATAAGAAAAATTAGAAGAAAACTCTAATACATGGGAAGGCAACAAAGGACTAAGAAACATTGAAACCGTTAGACAAAAACTCTTCATAGTACATCTAGGAAGGTCACGACCTTGATGAAACAGAGTGAGAGTGTGAAAGATGGAGCCATGATTGGCTAATCTATTGGTGGCACCAATCCAACTTCGACAGATCCTATCAACCTTAGGATCACCAACTGTTAAAAAAATATTTCTAATTGTTAGAGTAATATACATCTATGTATAATATATATATGTATACTTTTGTATCCTTCTATTCATACACACTCATGTACACACTCATGTATCTATTTATTGGCTTGTTACCCTAATAAGATTAATTCTTCTTCTCTCATATTATCTTACATGGTATCGATCGACGAAAGCGATCCCACTCTAACCTTCACCGGAGTTTAGTCCGGGTTTATGAGATCCATTAGGTCTATATTTGCCAGTTTTGTCTTCCCTATGCTGGATTTGGAGTGCCACTCCCACCATAGCCACATTACCTTCCCCGGAGCCGTTCCTCCTCTCTCGGTCGTTGCACTCCACCAATGAGTTCCTCGTCCCTACTCCCACGTGGGCTCCGTCTTGAGATTGTTGTAGATCTACCTTGTCATCGCCCGTTTCACATAGATTGTTACCAAAGTGGCCCGGTGGCCTCATCGACCCGAGCACTGATCCGATCCGTTGCTTCCTTGATTACACAAGCTCCTCCACTTGATTGCTCTGCAACACAAAAACAACTTCCATCATTGCCGGAACGCCTTGAGAATAGCATCCGTCTTTGGATATTTTCGGGCACTCGAGTGATTCTTAGATTCGAGCACTTCCGACGTCTTTGTAATGACCTCATTGTAAGCGCTGCTTTGCTCATTAACGATGGTCTCCACTATTGGAGGTTTGAGACCCATGAAATTCATGTTGGCAAGATGATGCCAGTACGCTGGGTAATCTTTATGATCTCGAGATAGAAGCTTGGAAATGATCAAATGGTAGCTAGAGTTTCCCTCCCGACAAAGTTCAATGATTTCAAGGCTTATTTTTCATTGAATTCAAGTACTAAGACGTTGCTTTCCGTGAATTCAAATCTATGAATTATCAACCAACACAAGTGGCAGACAACCCATAGTAGTTCACGCATTCTTATAACTTCTATATTTATATAAATATATATTATATAATAATATATATTATAAAAAAACAAAAAAAAAACAAAAACAAAAAAAAATGGTATCCTTTTCATCTTCTCCAAGATCTCTGGTCATGTGCCATTACTACAAGCCTTCTGGACATATGAAGCACCAGTGTCCTAAGCTTCAGCAACGGCAGGAGCAGCAGTCTCGTCCTTTGTCTTCTTCCATCTTAGCTCCTAATTTTTCTATTGATCTACTCTTTCAGTCTTCTCAACTTACTGAGGAGATACGTGCCATGCAATGTGCTATGCAATCTAGCACTTCCTTGGTTATGTTTACTATTTCTGGTATGTCTTCCTCTGTTATGACTGATGTCTCTGGTATGTCTTTCTCCTCCTGGATTTTAGATTCTGGTGCTAGTCATCATATGACTACAGATGCCTCTAGCCTAGTTTCTATCTCTACCCTTCCCTCACTTTCCCAGATGTCGACTGCTAGCGATGGAAACATTCATCCCGTCACACGATGGTACAACCATATTCGATCCACTTCATTCGATATTCCCGACATCCATCATGTCGGGGTTGAAATTTGAGTGCGAGTTGGTGGACTTTATCACTTAAACCATCTTCATCTTCCGGTTCTTCACTCTTCGACTATTATTGCATCCGTGTGTTCTCTCGATCATTGTCATAATCATTTCGGGCACTTATCCAGTGCTCGCTGAAACTCTTAACTACTTCAGGTAGTCTTGGTTCTATTTCTACTACTTCTATACCTTCATGTATGGGTTGTAAGCTAGCTAAGCATACGGCTCTTCCTTTCTCTTCGTGTGAATCTTTTTTAGACTCTCCTTTTGATCTTATTCACTCAAATGTTTGGGGCCCAGCCCCAATCTCATATCTTGGTGGTTTCTCCTACTATATCGCCTTTTATTGATGATTTCTCCGATTATACATGGCTTTTACCCTCATCGCGCTTCTCGATCTGAGGTTTTTGCCATTTATTCTTAATTTGCACAAATGGTATATACTCAGTTCGGCAAATGCATTAAGGTTTTTCGCTCTGATGGGCACGTGAGTATCTCTCTACATCCTTTTGAGAGTTACTTACTACTGATGGCACTCTGGCTCAGCAATGATGTCCTCACACACCTTCTCAAAACAGTGTTGTTGAGCACAAGCATCATCACATCTTGGAAACTGCTCATGCCCTTCTTTTTTTTTCTACTGTCCCTCAAACCTTTTGGGCTGAGGCTATTCTTACCTCAGTCTATCTTATCAATTGAACTCCTTCCCCACTCTTCTCGATGTCACTCCCTACAAGCATCTTTATTCTCAAACTCCCTCTTATGGTCAGCTTCGCACTTTTGGTTGTACTTATTTTGTCCTTTTTGCTGCTCTGTTGAGAGAACCAAACTCTCTCCCTCGTTACGCCATGTGCATTTTTATAGACTATAACTTTGAACACAAGGGGCTATCACGACTATGATCCTCTATCTCACCGTCTTCAGATCTACCGTCATGTAACCTTTCTTGAAGGCACATCTTACTTTTCTTGACTTCTCCGAATTTTTCTTTTTCTTCAATCTTCCTCAAGTGCATCCTCTTCCGTTCCTTTAGTCATTATTCCGGTTCCATCATCATTACCAATTTTGTGTCTCCTCACTGCAGTCCCTCGATTCTTCTTCTATTCTTCTATCTTGAGGGTGCATTGATAGTTACGGTGATTCACCTCCTTTCCCCCACCTCATCACCTCTCCTCGAAGATGCTCTGCTACCTTCTATTGTTACCCAAACCACATTCATCATCCTCACCTTGAGTGCACTTTCTCTTTCCTTTGCTTACTCCCTAGAATTCTAGGCCTTTCTTACTACTGTTCACTCTCATTTTGAGCCGCAGTCATATCGTGAGGCTGTGAGTCATCCCCATTGGTAGCAAGCTATGACTGAGGAACTCAATGGCCTTCAGCATATGCATACATGGGAGTTTGTTCAACTTCCTTCTGGTATTACTCCTATCAGCTGTCAGTGGGTCTATCGTGATCAAGACCCAAGGCGATGGTAGTATTGAGAGCCACAAGGCAAGTCTTGTTGCTCGTGGTTTCACTCAGAGGTATGATATTGACTATGAGGAGACATTTGCTCCTATAGCTAAGTTGACTACCATTCGTCTTCTTTTTGTTATTGCAACTGCTCGTCATTGGCCACTTCATCAGTTAGATGTGACTAATGCCTTCTTGTATGGGGATCTTTCTGAGGATGTTTATATGACTCCTCCTCCTGAATTCTCGCATCCTCCTCAGCATGTCTGTCATCTTCGTCAGGCTATTAATGGACTCAAACAGGCTCCTCGGCACCGGTTTGAGCTGCGTTCACAGATGTGGTTCTTGCTCTTGGTTTCTCGAGAGCTATCGGGATTATGCCCTCTTGACTTGGAGGACTCCTTAAAGGCCTAACTATTCTTCTTCTTTATGTTGATGATATGGTCATTTTACGATGATGATCTTTCGATACTTATTCTTTCTCTAAAACAGCAGTTACACACCGAGTTTTAGATGAAAGACCTTGGATCTCTTCGTTACTTTCTGGGTCTTGAGAAGCTTATTTTTGTGGACATTACTTGGTGTCTCAACAGAAGTACATTTCTGATATTTTTTTTATGAGTTGGCATTACTGATCTCCACACTGCCTCCACTCCTATTGAGTTGCATCATCGTCTCTTTTCCTCTGATGGTGAGCTGTTGACTGATCCTACCCGCTATCGAGCACTTGCGGGTGCTTTTGTTTATTTAACCATCACTTGGCCCGATATTGTGTATGTTGTTCATGTTCTTAGGTAGTTTGTTAGTGCTCCCCGATCTACTCATTATGCTGCACTTTTACGGGTTCTTCGGTACCTCCGTAGCACTTTCACTCGATCTCTACCTTTTTTCTGCCATGTCCTCTCTTGAGTTATGTGCATACTGTGATTTTGACAGGCAAGGTAATGCTACTGATTGGAGATCTACTACTGGTTTTTGCATTTTTCTTGGAGATTCACTTATCTCTTGGAAAAGCAAGAAACAATCCACTATTGCTCTATCCACTCATCGAGGGTCGAGTATCTTTGCTATGTTCTCCATCGCTAAGAAAGTTCTTTGGTTGCTTCAAATTTTGATGGACTTTGGTGTCTCCACATCTGTCCCCACTCCTATCTATTATGATAACCAGAGTGCTATCAAAATTGCTGCAAATCCTGTATTTCATGAGCGCACGAAGCATCTTGAGGTTTTTTTTCACTTTGTTCGTCATCATTATCTTGCTGGCAGTATTCTTCTTCCGTATGTTGCCTCTACTCAGCAGCTTGCTGATGTTTTTACTAAGACACATACTATAGCTCAATTTCAATTCCAGGTTAACAAACTCTTGGTTTACGACCCACCGTGAGTTTGAGGGGGCATGTTAGAGTAATATACATCTATGTATAACGTATATGTATAGTTTGTATCCTTCTGTTCATACACACTCATGTACACACTCATATATCTATTTATTGGGATGTTACGCTAATGAGATTAATGCTTCTTCTCTCATATTATCTTACACTAATAATGTTAATCCAAGGATCAGCAACATTTCAATATCAACATAGTTATTATAAATAATCTAAACCGATAAGCGCTCATCGTTATAACATTAATAATTATAGCATTTATCAATGCTTTATGGAGGTTAATAGCAGTAAGTATATTTTTTAAGTTTTATAAAGTTAATTGAAGTCCAACCTATATCCCTTAAAATTCTCTAAGAATCATTAGCCAGCTTCCAGTCAACCTCCACAAAACACTCCCAATCACTCATTCCCTCTTGCAGCCTTCCAGCCTCTCATTATTCTATAAATTCCATAATGAATAAATTATGCTTGCGCCAATAGTCATTCATCCACATTAATAAGAGCCAAGAGGTATGTACGTTCAACATCTCCTTAATGTTTTTCATCGATTACACTATTATATTCATAACTTAATTAGAAGTTTGTGATTAACTTTAGCTCGAAGAAATTTTAGGTTGGAACATATTAAAAGATGACGCTAGTTCGTGTGTGGATTCTAATTGCGTTGGTGATGTGCACTCTTATGGCAAGCAACTGTGAAGCAGGTAGAGTGATCAGCTTTGGTACCATCAATCCAAATGAAAAGAAGTGCAACAAGGGTGCAGGAAATGTAAGTCATTGTCGTCATATCCGCCTAGCTAATGCATACACTAGGGGTTGCCCTAAATTTCTCCGTTGCCATAGTTGAGCCACACCATTCATACATGCATGCACTACAAGAAACATGTGTTGTAACGACCCAAGTTAGACAGCGGATTTCCGAGGTCTGCCACTTTACCTAGATAAATAGGTAAAATCCCCTATTTGGTCCCTGTATTTTACCTTTTTTGCCCTTTTAGTCCCTTTATTTTAATTTGGCCTTAGGAAGTCCCTCTATTATTCAAATTGGTAAAATCAAGTCCTGGCCACAACGACCGTTACTTTTGCCATCCAATGGCGCTGACGTGGCAATCTTAAAGGACAACACATTAATTAATTAATTTTTTTGGACAAAATGTCTTCCTAATCAAGCGGATCCGGATCCGATTATCCTAGACTCGATAAAACCTTTGCTTTACCCCCACCACTACTTGTGGCCAAGAAAACACTTGCTCAACGTCAGCTTCCTCCTGACCTCAACGACATCGGCATCCCAAGCTACACTGCAAGCCCACTAGTTGCCAAACAAGGTACTCCCCACTGTAATCGCTATCTTTCATATCCACAAACCAGTGCTTAGTCACTATTCATCGACCACGAGAAACCCCTCAAAAAAGGTACTCCCCACTGTCAACCAGTTAGGCAAACAATTAGCACTGCATTTATGTCTCTTAGGTTTGAATTACTATGTTTGTTGTTATTTTTACCCAATTTACAAATTACAACCTTGACCAATTCGTTCACCATTAGGGTTTAAGTGTTACTTGAGGTTTTAAGAGATGTTACCTCTTTTTATTTCCCTATTAGCCTTAACAAATTTCTAATTAGTTAGATCACGCATATTACCTTGTGAGTTTCAGAGTATTCCACAACTTCTCTTCCTCTATGAACTATATATATATATATATATATACATATTACCTTGTGAGTTTCAGAGTATGGGGACCATTAGAGCTTTCCTTTCAGCTTTTTCATGGTAGGGACTCTGAGAATGGGGACCATTATTATCACCATGACTCCCATTTACTTTTTAGGTCATCTTTTTTATCTTTTTTTTTTTACATGAATATAAATACTCAATAAGAGTTGATTTGTCAAACATAATGGTTCCTTCAACATATCAAATTACTTTTTATAAGTCACACTCCACAACCAATTATTATAATAAATTCTTTCTTGGACTTGATATGCAGAACAAATGACCTCAAAGATCCTCATGGATTATGTCCTTTTAACATCGTCTGCCTAAGAAATTAAGCATGTCATTAATGAGTTCTTAATGGGTTTTTTTTGGTGCTATTATAGCATCTTCTACATGGATGGTACCACTATAAACTAAAAATAGATTAACTAAAGGCACTAGCTTGATGGATAAATTGAAGGAAGTGGCCACTAAGCTCAAATCTTATGAGTACTTAATGATACATTATCCTTTCAACCTAGAATTCAGAAATATATATATATATATATATATATTATTGCCATTTTTTTTTTATTTGGGTAAATTATATATTCTATTTCATGAAAAAGCTTGCACTTGGTTGTGGACACTGTGGTGTGTACTTGTGTTCATTGCAACTCTGAACCCGGTGGTCCAAGTTGTGTTATGGGCCAATTAGCCCACTAACCATGAGCCACATTTTGGCGAGTTGGGCCAATGCGTGCTTTGTTCATCTTAAATTTATTAATAGCATCACGCTACCTTAATATTTATATGCATATTACCTTCTAAAATCTCTCCATATATATATAGTTCAAATGTTGATTTTAATGGTTTGATCTTGTCTTTTACCAGTCCTAGTTATTTCCTTTGCTGAAAATTCCACATAGTTTTGGCCTTTATTATGATTTTATTATATAGGTTGTGCATCATAAAAACCGAAAAAGACTCAGTTGTTCACTAGGATAGGTTACTAGATTTACTAGACCTAAAACTGCCACAAAATTCCACATATATAATTTGGCCTTTATTGTGAATTAATTGCTTAATGTTGGTGTTTTTTGTTTTTGTTTTGTGTATACAGTACCATGAATAGCTGTGAGTACACTCTTAAATATCACCATGGAGGGTCGCTAGTAAGAGAAGGGAAAATTAGATATGTCAATGGGAATATAAATGAGTTCGTTGTTGACCCAGACAGACTATGTCATTGGGATTTGTTGGGAGACATCAAGGAACTTGGTTATGACATTAGGCAGGATGTCAAATTATTCTATATAGATGACGAAGGGGCAGTGAAAATAGTATGTAATGATGCAAGCATTGTAGGCTTGGTTGATAGGTTAAGAGAGGCTTGGACATCGATCTTTATTTGGAAACATCGTGTGCCAAGCAAGATAAGCCCTTGCGAGTATTAGCATCGATTTTTGATAACACTGTGGGGTTAGATGTTGATTTTGCAACAGGATGTTTTGGAGTTGGATGTGGACCCGGGGAATGCGAGGTGCCGAGTGAGAGCAGGACTCAGCGGGGGATGATGCGAGATATGCTTGTAGATGTCTCATTCCTTGATTTTAACTCGGATCTGCGATGATGAGATAGCAGGGGCTAGGGATAAAGTCAGAAAATTTATACAACTGAAGAAGGAAATTGACAAGGTCCCCTTGCGTATATCCATGCAAGTGCAGGGTTTTGTCGAGTAATAATCCCGATGAGCTGGGTATCGAATCCAGCGGAAATAGGGAATAAAAAAACACTTAATCCTCTTCTTAGCTATGTGAAAGATCAGTAGTGATAAGTGTGACAATGATTCAATTCTCAAAAGTAAAAAAACAACAAGTAAGAAAGCATGAGTAAAGAGGAGGTAAGGCAATCGATAAAGATGGGGTACTCGGATAATGCTCCCGCCCTAGGACAATCGTTTCAAGTGCAAAAACCCTCTATTATGCTTCCTAATCAATGCAATGGTGAGTCGTAGAAATCCTTAAATACATAATCCCAAATCTAAGGTCAACTATGCCTAACTCTATACATGTCCCGGGAGGAGAGTTAGATAACCTCTCAACCTCGCACTTTCGAATAGAGTTAGCAATGAGCTCTAGGGATTCAAGTGATAAATCTCTTCCTAATTATAGACCTAACCCTTTGGTCCAGGTGAAAGGTCCCTAACCACAATTAAGCCCTAGATACTAAGATCACCTCAACGCTTCACTCCGTTGCACGCCAGACTAAGCCCCAGTGAGGGTCATCCCTTAGATGATTCACTCTATTATGGCGCAAAGAACTCAAGGAACTGAGGTAGAATCAATCACGTCGGAGGGGAAAGGGGATGCTCCTATACCTCTCGACTCACCCTCTCAACCTTCTCCAACCTAGCTTTGTCTAACGCTCGTGGTGTGCCACTCACTTACAGTGTTCTACTACAGTACCTGGCCTAAAATACTTCCCGAGTCCATACTTTCATCGAGGTGACGCAAACGGGCACACGTTCACGTCGTGGATCGTTTTGCTTCTTTAATAACGGACAAGTTGGTGGAGATCTTGTTTAATGTGCATAAGTCGGAATGCTTGAGTGTGACTACCCTTGTGCCCCTCCAAGTGGTTGTGCTAACTCAAATACGAGGATGTTGTCATACACTCTAGCATCTCACCCCCGACCTATGTCTTCGCGTTTGAACCTTAGCAAGATTTCCTCCAAAATCGGTGCATTATGATCCACATTGGTTTCTTTCCTTCATACTCGGCCTTACAACCCTACACGCTTGCAGTAACATAAAAACACACATATTAGTGTAAAAATCCGAGAAAGGTAATGCTCAACATAAGGGAAAGAACGCCGCATTCATATCGCACAAGCACTTATCAAACTCCCACACACTTAAGCTTTTGCTTGTCCTCAAGCAAAAAATTAAACATACGTGCATCAATGAAGAAAAATATTGAAAGTGCTTAGCCTTAGGGTTCACCAAAGTATACAAAGAGAGCATTCTACAAGCAAGGGAAATTTCAACACTAAATATGAAAGATCGAAGCTCTAGTTAAAAACTTGAATAAAAAAGGACAACAAACTAAGTATAAGGGACTTATTTATCTACAACAAGAAAGTAACAAAAATTTTAAAGATGGTAGTAGCTTCAGACATTCTCTAAGGTAGCCCTTTCCCAAGCGGCCGCTAAGGTGGCTTTCACACTTTCGAGGTGGTAGCTCTTTCTACCGGAGTGGTAGCTTTCACTCATCCTATGAGATAGCTCTTTCTCTCATTAGGGCATAACTAGTATCCGACTTATGAGAGTAGCTTCATACTACATAGGTGGTAACTCTTTCCACCCAACAAGCACAAATAAACAATAAAACTATTTTTTTTTTCAGAATTTAACACAAGAAACAACTATGACTAGTCCCTTTAACATCGAACATGAGTTTCCAATAGAGTTTAAAGAGTGAGCAGTGCATGAGTGTAAATCGGGTAAAAATTCCTAAAAAATCAAATAAAACTAGAGCATGAAGATATTCAATGTTAAAAATTCTCTTAAACTCAAGAATACAATCATTGCAACTAAGGTGAACCGCCATTAGCTATGTGAGCATGTATATCAATCAAGCACAATAAAAAGGATGTGTGCACTATGAAACTCCCCCCCACACACACACTTAAGTTGTACATTGTCCCCAATGTACACATGCAAAGCTCACTCATAATGCATATCAATGAAGAATATATGTGGGAGAAGCAATCAAAACAATACTCCCCTGACTCCTAGTGTCGCATTTGATGGAGCTAAGTCCTTGGGAGTAATATTCCGACGGGTTGTGAAGCTCACACGGGCAAGTGTCGAGCACCTTGGCCATGCCCATGACATGTAGTCTCAATTCCCATGATGACAAGACCATCCGCGCGCATACGCAGGGGGTTCGAGTGAAGCTCAATAAAACAAAAATAACTCGAGTATATAAAAAGATCGACAATGAATACAACTCGAGATGCAAAATGAAAATAAACTCAGAAGGAGAATCCTTTCGGAGTGAACAAGTCTAAAATAAAATGCAAAATAAAGAAAATGCAGAAAAATAAAGTCAAATGTCGGTGTTACGCTCTGTCGGCTCCTCTGCTATTGCTGGAGGTGGGGAAACATAAGGTGGATCCACCGATGCTGGTATAGGAGATGGGGGTACAGGAAATGCCAAGGGGGGCTGAGGAGTCCTCGGTCGCAAAACAAATGAGGAGGCGACGTCTCGCTCTAAGATCTGCTGTAATACGTCGAAATGTGCTATGAACTCTGTGTACTGAGTGACCTGCGTAGCCCAAATCTCGGCAATCTCTGCTCGAGCCTCAGCCACCTCTGTCCGTATCACTCCCACCGCACTCTTGAGCCTCTTGAAACGATCATGGGCTCGAGATGGTGAAAAACATCGTACTGGGGAGCGCCCTCTCGCCGAAGGTGCCTCCGGGTCTCCATCAGGTCTTGGTCGAGGCGGGGAGCGGGCTAGGAAGCCCTCGGCATGATCACCCTCACCCTCGCCTATCTCCGAGTCGGTAGCATCAGCAAGATAAACCCCTATCCGAACTCTACGGACCATGCCCATCAATCTCAGTGTCTCTAAACTCAGGGGGGTAGGTATACTCGTCTTCTCATCTCACGAATCGAATCCAAGAGACCCATGCCCAAAGACTAATCTCGTAATGTAAGGGTCCAAGAAGATCGCCTCCCGCCCAACATAATGCCCCGATGTCCGATGTACTGCGCCATGATGTGTCCTAAGTGAATCAGTACGCGCTGCACCATCGAGTACAAGTATAGAAGCTCCTGCCGGCTCAGAACGCCAGTGCTATCACCACGCCATTCACCGATCTGCTCATGATGGCACGTAGTATGTCGGTATGCAGGGTCGGGAAAGACACGTGGCCTTGGACACCCCAGCTCATCTTGACCACGACCACATAGTATCCTCGTAAGCTCTGCAGGGTCAAAGCTTCGAATAATCGGTCAGAGTCGAGAGTACTCCTCGAGTGTCCGTGAATCGCCTCCTCATACAAGCCAAGTAGAACCGAGCGAGTGATGCTCAAGCTATGGTGGTGTCCAAGTGCTCTAAACTGAATGGTGTCCAAACTGTCGAAGCTTGCGTATGATCTATCAAATTCGAATGATGATAGCACCTCCAGTGCAAACTCTCGGATGGCTGGCTCTCTAATCGTCAATAACTGCCGCCAACCACCTGCTAAAACTAGATCCTCGACCTCATCAGCGAACTCATTTCCCTGCTGTAGATCTCTCAGTATACTCGTGTCCAGGAATCGAGTCTATCTGAACCGGAGTCTCGACAAGCGCTCATAGCGAACCTGATGCTCTGGAATCGCAAAACTCATGCCCTCAGGCTCAGGGGATGACTCACGCGGCCTCTTATCAGCTTGTTTCTTCGACCGAGGTGCCATAATCTGCAAAATTTGAAACGAAATCGATTAAACAAGTTGATAAACTAATGCTGCAGAAATCCACACGGTCGTGTGGAATTTTCGCACGCCCGTGTGGATCCCGCAAGTACACGGGTTTGTCGAAGTAATAATCCCGTATGAGCGGGTATCGAATCCACAGGGAGTAGGGAATAAAAACACTTAATCCGCTTCTTAGCTATGTGAAAGATCAGTAGTGATAAGTATGACAATGATTCAATTCTCAAAAGTAAAAACAACAAGTAAGAAAGCACGAGTAAAGGAGGAGGTAAGGCAATCGATAAAGATGGGGTACTCGGATAATGCTCCGCCTAGGACAATCGTTTCAAGTGCAAGAATCCTCTATTATGCTTCCTAGTCAATGCAATGGTGAGTCGTAGAAATCCTTAAATACATAATCCCAAATCTAAGGTCAACTATGCCTAACTCTATACATGTCCCGGAGGAGAGATTAGATAACCTCTGAACCCTCGCACTCGAATAGAGTTGCAATGAGCTCTAGGATTCCAAGTGATAAATCTCTTCCCTAATTATAGACCCTAACCCTTTGGTCCGGTGGAAGGTCCCTAACCACGATTAAGCCCTAGATACTAAGATCACCTCAACACTTCACTCCGTTGCACGCACAACTAAGCCCCAGTGGAGGGTCATCCCTTAGACGATTCACTCTATTATGGCCGCAGAGAACTCTCGAGGAACCGAGGTAGAATCTATCATGTCGGAGGGGAAAGGGAATGCTCCCTGCACTCTCGACTCACCCTCTCAACCCTCTCCAACCTAGCTTTGTCTAACGCTCGTGGTGTGTCACTCACTCACAAGGGTTACCAACAAGAACTCTCAACCCTAGTGTCACTCTAGGGGAAATGTTCATACAATCAAGCATTGATGGTTGGAACTCACAACAAACATCAATTAATTGAAAGCATAATAAATAGATTCAATGAAACAAATACATCCTAGGGTTCACAAATACCCAAGTACCCACTAGGGGTTTAGCACTCCATGGAGCTAAGTACAATCAAAGAAATAGAATGTAAAAGCAATGAATCCATAAAGTAACCCCTCGATAGTCGTGTTGATGGTCTTGTGGAAAGTCCTCTCACTGTCAGTCCAAGGATTCCCTTGTCCGAGATAGGATACGCCTCGACCGGAGCTCCCCTACCAACCTTCTTCCTAAGGAATGACAATGTCGGAGCCGTAGAACCTCTCCAAAACCTTAGCCAATACCTCTCAAAACCCTAGCCAAAACCCTCTCTGAAGTTGGGGAAAAGATGGAGAAAAAGAATGTTGAAATTGGGGGATGAATCAGCCTTTTAAATAAGGGTCGAATCGAGGCGACCACAAGGGCCTATGGATTTTTACACACACCCATGTGGGAATTTTCCACATGGGTGTGTATAATTTCTACACACCCGCTGTGGATTCTCCAATTCGCTTTTCCTCGCCGGCTTTAAACAGGTCATGCTACAGATACTTTTTGTCGCATTTCGCCACCGCATCCGGCCCTAAAATACTTCCTGAGTCCATACTTTCATCGAGGTGACGCAAACGGGCACACGTTCACGTTGTGGATCTCTTTGCTTCTTTAATGACGAACAAGTTGGTGGAGATCTTGTTCTATGTGCATAAGTCAGAATGCTTGAGTGTGACTGCCCTTGTGCCCCTCCAAGTGGTTGTGCTAACTCAAATACGAGGAGGTTGGCACACACTCTAGCATCTCACACCCGACCTATGTCTTCTAGTTTGAACCTTAGCAAGATTTCCTCCAAAATCGGTGCATTATGATCCACATTGGTTTCTTTCCTTCATACTCGGCCTCACAACCTTACTTGCACGAAAGTAACATAAAAACACACATATTAGTGTAAAAACCCGAGAAAAGTAATACTCAACATAAGGAAAGAATGCTTCGCATTCATATCACACAAGCACTTATCAGTAATCTTTCTTTCGCTTTTAATTATTTGTTTAATTAATACCACATATTTACATTCTTTGATGTTTGATGTTGTATGTCATTAATTCTAATAGTTGGTGTCAAAGCTTTTATTTATATCTTTGCCTCACATACCTCGATGATGATTATTTTGCAAGCATATTTCAGTATTTAATTTTAGTTTATAGATATTTTGTGATTGCATAAAATTTGTTGTTTTTAATCATGGTCGAATATCTATTCTTTAATTTATATATTAGATATAAACTTGTAATATATATGATTTAATTTTTGCAAAAAACCTGCATAAGTAGTGATGTTTGAGTTATATGGTTTGAATATAGGGGTTATTAGGCTCAACCCCTAAACTAGGGCCTTGATGGAATCGATGCAAACTAAATTGGAGGTTTCCATTGTACGAGGCTAGCTAACCCTCTTGTGCACTAGTGTACTCTGGGTCACACTTGTGCTCACGGTTCGATGACAACCCTAGGCCACATGCGACCTGTGTTTTGCAACCGTGTGGGTCACCCCGATCACATCGCGGTAGGGGTTTTGGTTATAGGTTGACTATGCGTTGTCACGCGTCGGGCGCCCCCTAGGCCACATGTAGGCACACGCAGCTTGGTACGCACTACGCGGGCGCGACCCAACCATGTCGCTAGTGTGGGGAGCGGGTCCCATACCAGACGATCATGCACCGACAACGTCCGTGTGGGGAAAATGATTGGTCGCATAAGGCTCAACGACGATTTGGCCATTGGCCCTTGGTTTGGGTGAAATCTAATAAAGTGAATTAAAGGGTGTATTTGATAAATGGTTTATTTTAAAAGTATTTAGTATGGTTACCCTTGTAAATTTGAAATAAATTATGATAGAAGATGGAAATAAGTATTTAGCTAGCACACCATAGATGACCCCTTTGGGTCATATTTATAGAACCAATAAATATACAAGTATAAGTATATGTATGTATATACACATATACGTACACTAATGTACATACATCAATATATATCTAACACGCCCCTCAAACTCACGTTGGGTCATAAACCGAGAGTTTGGCAATCAAAAACTGAAACCGTGAGATCAGATGTGCCTTTAGTGAAAAATATCGCCAAAAGTCATTGATAGAGGCAATATAAGGAAGAATAATATCGCCAACAATATAATGATGACGAACAAAGTGAAGAAGCGATCTCAAGATGCTTTTGATCGCTCATGAAAGACAGGATTAGCAGCGATTTTAATGGCACTCTGGTTGTCACAGTGTATAGGAGTAGGGGCAGTGATAGAGACACCAAAGTCCATCAAAAGCTGTCTCAACCAAAGAACCTCCTTAGCGATGAGAAGACATAGCACCATACTACCACGATAGAAAGAGCAACGAGAGATTGTTTCTTACTTTTCCAAGAGATAAGAGAATCTCCAAGAAAAATACAGTAAACCAGGTAGTAGAACATCGATCGTAGACATCACCTGCCCAATCGTAATCACAATAGGGCACGCAACTCAAGAGAAGATGTGGGCGTAAAAAGTAAAGAGCGAGATATAGTGCCACAAGATAACGTGAAGAACGCGTAAGAGGGCAGAGATAATGAGTAGAGCGAGGAGCACTCACAAATTGACTAAGAACTCGAACAACATATGCAATATCAGGCCGAGTAATAGTCAGATAAACAAGAGCACCAACAAGCGCAAGATAGTGAGTAGGATCAGGCAGAGGCTCACCATCAGAAGAGGAGAGCCGGTGATGTAGCTCAATAGGAGTAGAGGCAGTGCGAAAATCAGTGATATCAGCTCGTCGAAAATGTCGGATATGTACTCAGCCGGGACACCAAGTAACCTCGACGAGAATAAGCAACCTCAAGACCAAGAAAATAACGAAGAGGACCAAGATCTTTCATCTGAAACTCGGTGTGTAACCGCTTGTTTCAAACAAAGAACATTATCAACATCATCACCAGTGATAACCATATCATCAACATAAAGAAGTAAAATAGTGATGCCTCGAGAGGTTTGCCGAGTAAAGAGGGCATAATCAGAAGAGCTCTCGGTGAAACCAAGAGTAAGAACCACATTGCAAAACCGCTCAAACCAGGCACGAGGAACCTGTTTGAGTCCATAGATAGCTCGACGAAGATGACAGACATGCTGAGAAGGATGAGAGAAACCAGGAGGAGGAGTCATTTAAACATCCTCAGAAAGATCGCCATGTAGGAAGGCATTGGTCACATCTAACTGATGAAGTGGCCAGTGACGAGTAGCAGAAATAGCAAAAAGAAGGCGAACAGTAGTCAATTTGGCTACAAGAGCAAATGTCTCCTCATAATCAATGCCATACTCCTGAGTAAAACCACGAGCAACAAGACGCGCTTTGTGGCACTCAATACTACCATCAGCTCGGGTCTTGACTCGATAAACCCATCGACAACTGATAGGAGTAACACCATATGGAAGAGGAACAAGATCCCATGTATGCATGCGCTGTAGAGCATTAAGTTCTTCAGACATAGCTTGTTGCCACTGGGGATGTTTCACTGCCTCACAATAAGACTTTGGCTCGGAATGCGAGTGAATAGTGGCAAGAAAGGCTTGGAAATCAGGAGAATAAGAAGATGAGAGAGAAAGGGCGTACCGAGCAGGAGGCCGACGAGGGCGGTCTGGGTAACGACGGGGAACAACAGGAACATCTTCAGGAGAGGATGGGTCGGCGGAGAGAGGAGTCAAATCGCCAGAATCACCAGAATTATCAATACACCCAGAGGAAGGGGAAAGAGGAACAGAGGAAGTGTCGATGGAGACATTTGGAAAGGGTACTGAATTGGCATTGTGGTAGAACTCGGAAGAACTATGGAGGGGAGAGGAGAGGATGCAATGGTAGTAGAAGACTGAAGAAAGGAAAGATTTGGGGAGGATGAAGAAAAGTATGGAGTATCTTCAAGAAAAGTGACATTACGGGAAATACAAAGACGGTGAGAATGAGGATCATAACATCGATAGCCCTTATGTTCAGAACTATATCCAAGAAAAATACACATGGTAGAACGAGGAGAAAGTTTGGTTCGCTCGACAGTGGGCAGAAGAACAAAACATGTGCAGCCAAACGTGCGAAGATAACCATAGGAGGGAGGAAGGGAGTATAGATGCTCATAAGGTGTGATACCAGATAGAATGGAGGTAGGAGTGCGATTGATGAGATAGACGGATGTAAGAATGGCTTCAACCCAGAATGATTGAGGGGCAGAAGAGGCAAAAAGAAGTGCACACGCAGTGTCTAATATATGGCGATGTTTACGCTCAGCAACACCGTTCTGAGCAGGTGTATAAGGACAGGACTGCTGTGGAAGAGTACCGTGAGTGGAAAGTAATGTGCGAAAGGATGTAGAGAGATACTCGCGTGCCCCGTTGGAGCGAAAAATCTTAATACATTTACCAAACTGAGTATATACCATTTGCGTAAATTGAGAGTAAATGGCAAAAACCTCAGATCGGGAACGCATTAAATAAAAAGCCGGTATATCGCAGAAATCATCAACAAAAGAGATGTAATAGAAGAAACCACCAAGAGAAGAGAAGGTGCGGGACCCCAAAACATCAGAATGAACTAGATCAAAAGTAGATTCCGAAATAGATTCTCGTGAAGAAAAAGGAAGAGCAGTGGGTTTAGCAAGCTTGCAACCCATACATGGATGTGGAGGAAGAGAAGAAACAGAGCCAAGATTGCCTGAACTTGTTAAGAGTTTCAGGCGAGAACTAGACAAGTGTCCGAGGCGACAGTGCCAACGATCAACAGAACATACAAAAGCGACAATATCAGAAGATGGAGGAGCTGGAAGATGAAGAGAATCTAAGTGATAGAGGCCGCCAACTCTACGCCCGATCCCAATCCTCTGGCCTGTAAGATTGTCCTGCATGGTACAAATAGAGGAAGAAAAGGTAACTGTGAGACCATGATCAGTTAGCTGACAAACAGAAAGAAGATTGAGGGCTAGGCCAGGGACATGATGAATGTGAGGAATGTCAAATGAAGTGGACCAAAGACGACCACACTGCATGACAGGATGAAGACTCCCATCAGCAGTACGAACACTAGAAAAGGTATGAGGCACCGTAATAGAGACTAGGTTGAGGTATCGGCGATCCTATATGATGAGTGGCACTGGGAATCTAAAAATCCGGGAGGAGGAAGACATACCGGAGGCAGCAGCGCATAGCGGAGGAAACACTTGGAGGCGAGCACGCAGCTGCATAGCATGAATCTGCTAAGTAAGCTGAGCAACTTGAGAAAGAAGATCAGCGAAAGGAGAATCGAATCGAGAGCAGGCGATGGGAAGAAAGCAGGAGATCGGGGCGAGGGCAAGACTGCATGATGCTGGCATGGCTCGTTCTTTCGAAGCTTCAGGGACATTGATTTTTCATATGACCGGGGACGCTGATGAATGCATGAATAACGTGAAAGACCGAGTGGAGGTTGATGAAACAGGAGCTGGTGGTACAGAAAGTACTTTAGGGGATCGTGGAGATGTGACAGCAAGAACGTAGTGCAGTGAGGGATAAGCCGTGAGAATAATGTCGAGACGTGTTTCTTCGACAATAACACTGCTCGAATAACATCATCAAATGTTGGAAGAGGGTCTCGATTGAGCTGATTGACTCACGAAACGACCTCAAAATCTGAGCGAAGACGCATCGAAAGTCAAAGGTGCTGCTGTGTTTTGAGGCGAGTCGAGCGGATTTTTGCAACATATGCATTTTTAGGCATGTGGGCGCTTCCAATGAATCAACTCGACGCCATAAGGACCGTGAGGTCAGCGACATATTCTCTAATGAAGCGTTCACGGTCGTTTGAATGTGAGTAAGATCTCTAAAAATGCCATACTCGACGAGCTGAAATGGAATGTTGAAACATATGAGCTAAGTGGTCCCACATTGCACGAGCGAGTGGGAAGATGTCCAATTTCCATACGGACCTCAATCTCGCAAGACCCGACAAAATGATAGTCATGGTACGATGATCGACAAGGGTCCATGATGCATCCGGAGTGGAGGGTTAGGGAAGTCACCGTCGATATGGCCAAGTAGATCCATACTGGTAAAACAATGCTAACGATGAGTAAACCATTCTACGTAATTGGTGCCATTTAGTTTGATGTCGACTGGAGCTAGGAAATGTGGAGTAGAGGAGGTTGATGCCATTTGTTGTTGATGGATTTTTTTATAGGGATAGGAAATAATATGAGATGCTAGTAGGATATGAAATAATACTAATGCTAGTAAACATAATCCGGCTTTTTAGGGATAGGAAATAATATGAGATGCTATTAAGGATATGAAATAATACTAATGCTAGTAAACATAATCAGGTTTTTAATATATATATATATATATATAAATATATAAATATATATAGATATGTACCGTATAAAGATAAGAAAAGAAATCCAAAAAGAAAGTGTTTGTTTGTTTGTTTTTGTGTGTTTGTTTTGTGTTTTGTGTGTGTGTGTGTGTGTTTTTTTAAATATGTATTATATATTATATATTATATATATTATATATATTATATTGTACTGAGAATCAAAACAAACAAAAAAAGGTTAAAATTCTTGGGACTTGAGTGGCGAAATTTCCGGGCATGGAGTCCGTGTCGGTCTTCTGGTCGGGGAAGCAGTGGAGATCGTCTTGTTGAGAAACGTCGGGGAAGCAGTGGAGATCGTCTTGTGAGAAAATCAAGCGGGCGTCGGAGGAGAAAAGCGGCTGATCCGGTTGAGAAGACAGAGACGTCGGGAAGCGGTAGAATTAGTCCGGTTGAGAAGATCTTCCGATTCGGGCTGAGAAGACTAAGAGACGCAGCAAGAAGTCGTGGCCGGTGATGATTCCGGAGAGACAAAGCGAGTGGTGGTGATGATCACGGTAGCGAAGTAGAGCAACGAGAGGTAGTGGTCGGGTCATGAGCAAAACAACCAAGGAGAGTACAAAGGAAAAGCAAAAACAAAATGCTGCTGGGAGAGCAACAAAAACAATGAGTCGGACGGATCAACAATCCGGCGAGATTGGTCGGTGACCGGCATCCGATACCATGATAGAAGATGGGAATAAGTATTTAGCTAGCACACCATAGATGACCCCTTTGGGTTATATTTATAGAACCAATAAATATACAAGTATAAGTATATGTATGTATATACACATATCGTACACTAATGTACATACATCAATATATATCTAACAAATTATATGGCATTTCTACAAATCGGTCCTATATTTATGTATGCATAAATTAAATATATCATGGTGTTTTGCATATTGACCATTATTTATACATACATAATTATTTAATTGTGAAGGGTATTTTTGCTAATCTATCATTGTTACTTTATTATAAATTAGAAGTATTTTTGTTGAATTTAGTCTTGATAATTTATAATTGTGATTTTTGACATGTTGACTTATAATTTATTTATGGAAGTTGCTTACTTGTTGGAATAAATTTTTAATGCATAAACTTATTTGTTGTGATTAATTATAATCAGTATAATTAATTATTCTACTTGCATTGAATTTTTTCTTGCAAAATTGCTATATGTCACGTGATTATTTATATTTGTTCAGATGGAATAGGCACAACATCCATTATCTTGTAAATTATATATTAAAAACTTTAGAGGATTACATTTGGATTTAATGACACATCATATAATTAATTATAATTAATAAAGATAACTTATTTACATCAATCATGGTTTATTTTGTTCAACATTACTTGTGCATAAACTTAGCTACCATGTAATTGTCTAGTTTTTCATTGATTATAGAGTGGCCACAACATATAATGAGTGTCAAACGGGCCGACACGACACCGCCAACCACCAAGGTCCGCCCAACACGTCTTGCTGCCTGAGTTATATTATATTTATATTTTTATTTTAAAACACCATATAAAAATACCCTAAAAATAACTAAAAAATATTAAAAAAATATCCTAAAATTAAAAACATAACTAAAAGTCTATTGAATAAAAACAAAAAATATACCAAAAATAAAAATAAAAATAAAAACTCGTGATTTAGCTTGTCGGACCACGTCAGCCCGGACGGATCATGGTCGCAAAACCCTCAGCTAGACGGGTTCGGCCTGCGTGCTGCGCCCGGCATGGCTATCGCAGCACCATGCTTGGGCTAAGTATGCGCCCAACTCGCGTTTGCCGCGTGCCACGGGCCCGGGACAGCACAGGCCCGCTTCGACACCACTAACAACATCCATGATTGCTGAAAAATTATATAAAAATATTTTTTTGTAGAATTACATTTTGGATTGAATGAATCATATTAATACATAAGGTTTCATGTCATATGATTCTAAAGTTTTAACTGACTCTAGAATAGCCACAATATCTAAGATTACTGATGTGTTAAGAGTTTTTATAAGATAACATTTAGAATAATGACATAGGAGATATTTTTATTTGCATTAAATTGAATTATATTTTTGTGTACAATTATTGAATCTTGTTTATGACAAAATTTTAAGTCATGTGATCATGTGTTTTGAATAATTATGATGATTGTATATGATCACAATCATAAAATCACACAATAAAAGTGTATATGATCACATTCGCATTAAATGGCATAAATTGTGATTAATAATGATTGCTATAATGATTTTTGGAGGCTAAAGGAATTTCAATATATTTTAAAAATTAGTTATGATAAAATAACAAATAATTCTTATTTATTAAGTCGCTCATAGGTATTAAAAATCTTTTTAATTATTCATTAGCTTTATTCAATGGTAGTTAATTATAATTAATATAATAATTTTGCCCTAAGGAATCTTATTATATTTTTTATAATTAATTAGGATAACATAGTAGAGAATTTTAATTCTTGAGTCGTCCACAAGTATTAAGAAATTTTAACTATTTACTAGTTTTATTAGATGGCAAGTTGTGATAAATTATGATTAGTATTTTAATTTTTCGATATGAAGATTTTTTTAATATTTTTAGAATTAATCAAGATAAAATAATGGATAACTTTTATCTTAAGTCTCCCATAAGTATTAAGAAATTATAGCTATAAATTAGTTTTATCGATTAAGATGAATCTATTGTGTATTTATATCTTCGGCGATCATCGGACTATAAATATATTT
The DNA here is from genome assembly GCF_009730915.1 of Dioscorea cayenensis subsp. rotundata. Classification (NCBI taxonomy): domain Eukaryota; kingdom Viridiplantae; phylum Streptophyta; class Magnoliopsida; order Dioscoreales; family Dioscoreaceae; genus Dioscorea; species Dioscorea cayenensis. The sequence continues at coordinate 20,536 of NW_024088555.1, read as the reverse complement.
GATTTTGATAATATATTATGTATGAGGGGTTTTGTAGAATTTTAAATTTCTTTTACATGATTTTCCGAGGGTCTTCCTTTTTATAATATGTGCTACATTTTAGTCTTTTTCTAGGTTTTTGTTTCTCTATGCTACTGGAACATATATTTTTATTATAATAATCAGAACTTGCTATTTGTCTATTCGCCTCATTTTCTAAACATTTTTCTTTTAGATTGTTAAAGGTAAATAAGATAGCTGGTCCTATTCTTGTGTTATTCTCATTACCTAGGTCTCTCCAAGCTTTATAGATTAAATCTCCTAATGGTTTTAATAACTTGCTAAACCATTTTTTAGTTAATTCTGGTCTTGAAAATGTTCTTCCTATGATTGCAGCTAAAGTTATATAACTTTGCCTAAATTTTATAATATCATTCAAACTATTTAGATGTTCTCATTGTTTGTACTGGAAAGGGCACAACATCCATGATTGCAAAAAATAATATAAAAAATGTTTTATAGAAGCCCATCTGGATGGAATGACATAGATTCCTATTAATTATAATTGATATTTTGTCCTTTTGTTTTTATTAAAATTTGACTTATATCTTGTATTATTAAATCATATTTATACATAAGCTTTCAGGTCATATGATCGTAAAGTTTTAATTACCTCTAAACTAGCCACAATATCTATGATTATGAAAACTATGTATTAAGTTTTTTTTATAAGATCACATTTAAAATAATAACATGTGGAATTGTTTCTATTTGCAATAAATTGAATTATATCTTGTGCACAATTATTGAACCTTGTTTATGCATAAAGTTTTAATTCATGTGATCATGTGTAATCCAATAATTATAGAGTTACCACAATTATGAAAAATAACTCATTAAGAGTGTATATGATCACATTCGGATTAAAATGACATAATTTGTGATTAATCATGATTGTCGTAATGATTTTGAGCAAAAAGGCTTACAATATATTATAAAGGTTAGTTATGATAAAATAATGAATAATTCTTATTTCTTAAGTCGCCCACAGGTCTTAACAAATTTTAATTATTAATTAGTTTTATTCAACTGTAGTTAATTATAATCAATATAATAATTTTATCCTAAGGGATTTTATTATATTTTTATAATTAATTAGGAGAACACAACAGATAATTTTAATTATTAAGTGGCCACAAGTATTAAAATTTTTTAACTATTCACTAGTTTTATTAGTTTGTAAGTTGTGATTAATTATGATTAATATTTTAATTTTTCCCTTTTATCTCTTAAGTCTCCCACAATTATTAAGAAATTATAGTTATAAATTAGTTTTATTAACAAAGATGAATCTATTGTGCATTTATATCTTCGCGCATCACCAAACTATAAATAATATTTGATTTATGTCTAAAATATGACTTATATTATATAGATAAGAATAGCGACTTGTTTCCTTACCTCAATTTTCTTTGACATAAGTATGACTATTTTATTTGTAATGGCCTTGGTTCCAAAGTTTTTATATGGTAATTGAATGTCCTCTATTTAATTGATGATTACTATTAAATCTCGAAATGATGAATTATTCTCCATTTGAAGTATATAGGCGGAAATGTTTTATACAATTATAACCAAATGTTGTTTTAGACACTAGTATTTAGAAGACAATTGCTTTTGTATGATATCATTATAAGTGACCTAATCAGTTTAGATAATATTTATCAAAATCACATATCTACTAGTATATGAGTTAAACTCTTGAGTGTGAACACATTAAGTATTTATTAACTGACTATTGATTTTGTAATTTGTGCCTTTTAGATAAAGCTTTTCTAGTATAACCATATTGGGAGTATCATCAATAAAGTTCACTACTAATACATGTGTATACTAATACATCCTTAAAAGGATAATGGCTAACTTGAGTCCTGTTCAGTTGTGTTAATATAACTTTCTTATGCATCTTTCTTTTAGTAATGAGTGCATTTCATGTCATGTTTTATCTACCTCAAAAATCATATTTTTCGCCTCAAAAGCAAATAGGAGTGAAATCGGGAGAAAAACAGTAAAAGAATAATATTTTCTAAGTGTTCAAGCCGAGCACTGCCCAGCCCTAACGGGTGTGCTTATTCAAGAAGCTTATCTGCTTGTTTATGTAAAAATTGCATGTCCCTGATTCAAATCGAATAAAAATTTTTATACACACACATCAAATCATAATCGAATTGCGACAACAAATGGTTAAAATAAATAAATTTCATTATATTTGATATATTCAAGATAAGTGTAAGTACATTTTTGAGATAATTTAAAATGTTTAAATCACAAGATCAAATCGAGCATGCGATCTCGAGATGATCTAAAAATATTTAAATCACAAGATCACCGAGAGCACTGCATCTCAAGGCGATCTAAAATATTTAAATCACAAGATCGACCGAGAGCACGTATCTCGAGGTGATCTAAAAATATTTAAATCATAAGATCACCGAGAGCACAAAATCTCGAGGCGATCTAAATATTTAAAATTACAAGATTAGCTGAGAGTCATGATCTCTGAGGCGATCTAAAAATATTTAAATCTAAGATTAGTCGAGAGCACAGATCTCGAGGCGATCTAAAATATTTCCATCTCAAGATTATCTGAGAACATATCTCGAGACATAAATACAAAATTACAAAATTGCCCTTGATATCTCGAGGCAAAAATGAAATTTACAAATTACCCTTGAAAGCATATCTCGAGGATACATATCTCGAGGTAATCTCAAATTTTAGGATAGCCCAAAATGCAGCATCTCAAGGCGATCCTAAAATTTTCATATAACCTATGCATCTCGAGGTAATCCGAGAAAGTGCAAAATCTCAAGTATTCCGCAGACACGCATCTTGAGGCAATTTGAATTTTTAAATTAAATTTCATAATAATAATAATTAATATTAATTTAATTAAAATTTGAAAAATTTAATTTAGAAAAATTAATTAAATTTGAATTTTTAATTTGAATTTTATATTTGGTCTTATCTTTATCCCGATTGAGTTTCACGGAGGTTGTATTTTACGGATAAGAAATGCATGTAGTTTTTAAGAGGGGAGATGAACAGAAATAAAAATTTTCAAATTTCAAATTTTTGAAATTGAAATTAAAAAATATATATATATATAAATATAATAATGATGATGATTTAATTTGAATTAAATTTTATCTCCGATCTCTGGGATGAGGATAAGAATGAGAGATGATCTATGAGAATACTAGAAATAGTTTAAAAAGAGGCAAAAAAATAATAAAAATAATAAAATTTTTTAAATAAACATTATTAAAAGAAAATTTCAAATTTTAAAATATTAAATTATTAGATTTGATCGTTGTTGTGATTTGATCGGGAGGGTTGGATGAGAAGATAAATCCCACATTAGAAAAATTAAAAAAATTTGAATATTTGTTTGGGTTTTTATTCTCATCACTTCATGATTTGGAGGAGGGGTTGGTTGAAAAAGATATGCCATATTGTTTTAAAAAGGGGGCAGATAAAAGGGAAAAATTAAAAAGGAAAAATTCAAAAAGAGAAGAACCGAAAAGAAGGAAAAGAAAAAGAAGGTTTTCTTCTCGTCCCCATACTATATATATATAATATATAGAGAAAGGATTCTCATCGTTGCCGCATCTCGTCACCGCCATCGCCAGTCACTCGTCATCATCGGCTGTCGTCGGTCGCCAGCAGCTGCCGCACGCCGTTGTTGCCGCTGCTGCATCGCTTGAGTGGTCGAAATAATGCCGCTAAGCATGCCGCCCGCCTATCATCGACGCTCGTCATTATCGTGCCGGCATGCTTGAACGGGTCGAAATAATGCCGCCAAGCATGCCGCTTTCTGTCGCTCGCCGCTACCATTGATGCCGCTATCTTTTGCGTGCTATGGTTTGCTGATGTCACTACTAATGCTGACGTTGTTGCTACTTGCCATTGTTGCCACTCGCTGTTTCTATGTGAGATGGAAGAGGGAGGGTATCGCCTCCGATGATCTTGTTGATCTCTTCATGGTCGTGGAGCTCACTTATGGCGTCGCCAACAATGAGAAAAGCTTGATCTTGTTCATCTCCTCTACACCGGAGCGCTTTGATCAATAACCTTTACCATAACTCAAACTCTAAACGGCGTGGTTCCATTGCGACGTCATCCGCGAATCTAATGCATGGTCCTTGATAACGAGGCTTTCAACAACATCTGCTCAACCCTCGTGTTCATCACACCCAAGCCTTGGGGACCTGAACCATTTGACCTCCACCACCATGTCTGGAGTGACATGTTGCCTGAGATTCCCAAGACAGCTTAACTCCGATCTCCGAAAGCTCGCCGTGAACCCTCGATCCTTTTTCCCCGCCTCACTTCCATGATCGGGCTTCTCTCCCGCTGATATCCCGCGGATCCCGAAGCAGACAAAGGTTCCCCACCGCCTTTTGAGCTCACTCAACGAGATGTGGACGCCAAGAACATGATGCGACGCCCATCGATCCTAGGCACGTCCGTTATCTGATAGTCTTTGCCAAGGTCCGTGGCGAGATGAATACCAAGGAAGTGAACAAGCGTGATGATCAACGCGTAGAACAAGAGCTTGCTCCTACTTCGCTGAGTGGATACCCAACAATGTGAAGTCTCATCTGTATGTGATATCCCACCGAGTGACTAAAGATGACAAAGAACCTTTATCGACACTCCACTTCGATTCGAAAAAATGTTCTGGATGAGCGAGCACCACGGGCAATTCACGGCTATGTTCAAGAAGAAAGCCTTTTTGCACTAATACACGAGTGAATGAATGGATACCAGGACGCAACCGCTAATGAGGAATTAGAATTATAAAGAAGAAGAAGTGGAGGACCAAGAGGTGTGAAGTGAACTCGTCAGTCTGCTTCAAGAATACCGCAAGGGATCATCGTGGTCGGCTATTAGTCCTTCCACATATTCTCGATCCCGACCGCCAAGCCTCAACATGCGCCAAGTCTTTGGTCTCGCGATTCAAAAAGCAATAAAGAGAAAGAAATCTTGAAAACCTAAAACTAGTTCCCTTCACTCAAATAACATAAATTAAATTCTGAGCATACGAGATCTTCCTTGACATATTTACCCAACCATAATAAATTCCAAGTTAAAAAGAGAAGAAAAAGGAGAAGAAGATAGCATCTTCTCATTTGTCGTATAAAGGGCTCATTATTCTTTAAAGCAAAGGCAAATTAGGAACTTCTTGGTTTGTATTGATGTAGCCACCGGTTGTGTTAAATGCTTGTTTTAGCAATCGTGTTGGTGTTAAAGCTCTTGATCGCAATGTTGCTTAACCATGTTCAACTTTCTACTCATCTTGTCAAAGTGGTTATATACCACTCTTTAAAAATTTGAGACATTTATTGTATTGGGGGCCTAACGATGAAATGGACCATGGTTTCCTATAAAAAAATAATAATAATAATAATAAAGCTATGCATATATATATCTATTTATGTTATGTTATGTGTACATAAAATAAATAATAATAATAATAAATAAAAAAATCCGGGCCCACCATTACTAGGTGATGAACATGGGATCCCAAGCATATATTTATATATTTGTATTTATTCTCGATTCACGCTGGTCGAGTGGCTCATGCGCATGACATAAATCATAATAATAATAATAATAATAATAATAATAATGAAAATGAGAACCATGCATCGTGGATCTTTCTTCTTCAAACGGGGAGAACATGCATATTTACATGCATATTAAAAATATATATAATATAGAGAAGCATGCATACGTGTATGGGAATTGGAAAAATACATATAAATAAAAATGGTGGAAAGCATGTAGTCCCCGAGACATGCAAAAATAAATAAAGAAGGAAATAGTGCCCACCCTTTGCACATGAGATGATAATGATAAACTTGGGAATCTCACCATGCACGTTGAATAAAAGGCATGTATGTTGAAATGCATACATATTTGTTAGAAAACTATACATGATGCTAAGGTGTTGGAAAGAACCCAAGACCACTATCTTGTATTGTCCAAGGAATCCTGAGATAAAAATATCCGAATTATTCCATAAAGCATTCCAAATACGGAAGCCGTTACATAGATGTCCAATCTGTGAAACAAGTCTTGGACACCCACAAAGTTGATGGAATAATAGATGGCAAAAATATGTATGATCGTGAATAAGGCGATAATGAGATATACATCTCAAAATGGCAACAAGGGCATATGCAGGCAAAGTACAACGCAGTTGATAAGCACTGTACGCGCATGATAAAATATATATATATATACATATAAGTGATGTAATAAATATGTTTATATAATAAAATAACAAGATTTATAATTCGCAAATCTTCTTGCTCTTACTTGTACTTTTTGCCCTTTAATCGGAGGTTCCTAAGATTTCGATCCGGTAATTAATAATAGAGGCTTGCCTCTATTAGGGAAGGAAAGAACCCACAAAAACAAATATGATATTTGTGCTTCGACTATATTGTCTCGGTGTCTTTTTACATGATGCCGATGCATATTTTTCGATCCCACAAATTCTGGCACGCCTGGTGGGGACCCATTCCTCCTCCCATCTTTGAGGCAAAAGTACAAGTAAAGGCATTGTTCCTACATCCTATGAAAGAAATCTAATCATGTTTCTTTTGTTTTGCAGTGAAAACGAAGAACAAATGGCACTCAAAAACTCAACCACATCCTGAAGTCCAAAAACTCACAATTTTCCTTGGCGGCGAACCGAGGTGCAACCGCCCAACCGCACATTCAACACCGGAGCTGCAGGAGCCGAGCCGACCTTTGGCACCATATCCGAGTCGCAGGCTTCCTATGAGACCCAGACCTTCAAGGAGACCCCTCGAGCAGTCCCGCCGGCTTCCATCCAAAGGGCGCCGCCCAATGTGATTATTCCCGTGAATCGGGCGAGGATGTCGGGCGTCAAGGACTCACCAAGACTATCTCAGATCAGAGAGGCTATCCCACCCTAAGAGGGTAGTTCACATGAATGATGATGAGGATGATGATGAACAGCTTTCACCATTACAAAAGGAAGGGGCGGAAAAGTGGAATCTTTCCACTCATCCGAGGAAGACACACCAAAGAAGAAAAAGTGTGTTTTTCAGAGGCTCACACAAAGGAAAGTCAAAGATTCCAAGACAAAAGTTGGATTTTGTGTCTTTCCAAGAACATAAGAGATGATCAAAATGAGTACCTTCAATAACTCATTTGAACCTCTTAACTCGGGTGAAAGGAAGAACGCAACCACCGCAGACTAGCGCTCCCAACTCGAGTGAAAAACAAAGGCCGGTCAGACTTCCAAAAAGTCCTATCACAGTGAATTCATTTGGTCGAATCTCTACAAGACTTATACAAAGCATCAAGGAAACCGCAGATCCGTAGAAGATAAGACCAAAAAGAATTTATCAAAAAGAAGAAGCAATTGATTTCAATAGCAGTAAGATGTTGTTTGATCGCTTTAGCTCCTACAAGAAATCAACCCAAGGTTCATGTGTCTAAATTTCAATGGAGGAGGGAAATGAAAGATGAAGAAATGTCTCGATGCGATGTGGAAGTGCACACTTGTCGATGGTTATCAAGCAAGAGTGAGATCCCGTGCACTCGAACAAGAACAACCGGGACCTGTTACAAGATCCCGTAGAAGAGCACTCTCATCGAAATGGGGAAGAAGGTTCCACTATGTGCCACCACATGAGGAGCAAGGGATAGGGACTAGCCTTCCACCACTCCATGTACCAAGGAAACACAAAGAAGTACAACAACTAAATGAAGATGAAGAGGATGAACCTCGCTTTTGTTCCTCAAAAGGGACATCGAGGATACTGAATATCAAAGACTCAATGACAACATGGCAATGTTGATGGGGTCAATGTTACAAAATGCAAAAACAAATTAAAAATCCTCATGGAAACATCAACCGAACAACCGAAGATTGAGGAGCCCAACCCGACGGTCGAGGAGAAGCCCCGAGGCCATTGAGTAGCAACCCCATCGTTTCCTAAGTGAGAATGCGCAGGTCGGAAGTCCAACACCACCTCCAAAGGAAACCTTCGTGCCGCCAGAATATGGAAGAACCCTTTATGCTCCCTGCTCAGAACAATCGATCGTAATGACTCGGAAGAGATACACACAATGGTGAAAGTGTCAATTAAATCAAGCCAAAGGAATTGAGACAAGGGCGTATGGAGACAAGCCCCTATCCCGCCTACCACGACCGTGCTCACTCCCAAGGGATATAATGTTCCTACATTCACTTCACTCGATTGGGCAATCCCGACTCAACACTTGGCTCATTTTGTCACGGCTTTGTGGAGATACAAGTGCGGAAGCCCGCCCTCCTCAGATGCCTCGTAAGTCTAGCAGAGTAGATTGACCCATGAACTGCAAATCTGAACCCGAGCCCTATCCAAAACATGGCAAGAAAGTTAAAAGGTGCATTTCTAGTACGGTTTGGGGGCATAAGTGACAAAATCACAATTGCTGACCTAGTAGCCACTCGCCAAAACAAAGATGAAAAAGTGGTCGATTACATTATGAGATGGAGGAACTTGAGCATCAAATGAACAACCACTGATCACAGTTAGCGTGTTGTCTTATTGCTGGGAACATTGATAGTTGGATGTCACCTTTCTCGAGTACATCTAGCATCACTACATTCCAAAGGCTTAATCTCACAAGCTAAAAATTAGAAAAGGACCAACCCGAAGGTGTTGTCCAATTTCCAAAACCACTTCAAGGAGTGACAAAGACAAATCCAAAAATACAAGTGTCAAGTACATCGCTACTACCTTCACTATTGAGAAGGGGAAAGGCGAGCGTGCAGTCCCACGTTTTAACAAGCTAAGGTACCTAGCTTAGGGTGCTACCGACAATGAGTCAAAACCTCTTCCTTCCTTGAAGGATAGGATGAATAAGAAGTATTCCTTTAGAAGAGATAAAGTACATAAAATCTTCAAAGATGTTGTGCAGAGAGGGTCCGCAGCGAATGCAAAAGACCAAGAGCAAAGCAAGACAGTATCATCCCACTATCGTCCATATCATAGGGTGTTGGGACATACAATAGAAGATTGTTATGTGTTTTCAAGGACCGGGCTGAGCTTTGACGAATACCAAGAGGGCAAAAATCACACTCTCAAAGAATGTCTGTCCGAGCAACCAGCTCGAACATATACGCCACGTGACTCGCCTCTAAACCTGTAAGGGTCATCCCAAAGGGAAGTTACAGTGGTTGGTAACAAGGTGATATTTACATCACAGAAGATGACAAACCCAGCTGTCCCGTAAGAATTACGGAAGTATTTGTATCCAGTAAGATCAATGAAGATGTTAAAAAGGTTGGCAATGAACTGCCAGTGGATCATTTGGAAGCGCTCTCAGCAACCTCATAAAGGTCACCAGACAAAGCAGCCAAAGAAAAAGAATAAGAAAAAGAAAGCAAAAAGCGCTAGAAACAATCAAAAGCGCAAGAAATCTATTATTGAGGAGTATATTGAGACCCTTGAAGAATATCGAGCAGTAAAGAAAGGTTTCTGATTACCCCCGTAGATTATTTTCCTCGAAGAAATCGAGGAGTTACCAGGAATTAACCGAGAAAAATTGGAAATGAAGAAGATGTGGAAGTGGGAGACTGCAGGAAGTTACTTTCCGGAGGGAACCTTTATATAACCCGAAGATGATGATGAGATATGATAGCTTTTCCTGAGCCGAAGAGTCATATGACCGCTACTACGACCCTATGTCAAGACAAAAGCAAAGAAAGAAGATAGCATTCAGTGGAAAGAGTAAAGAAGGCGAACGCCAAGCTCTTTGGAGCCCTACCCACAACTAATGTCCAAAAGAACCATATTACACCCTCAAGACCCTAAAATATAAGGTCTTGAAGAAAGTCATGCCGGGTCAAGACATCCCCGCTCATTCAAAGGGGTGACAGAGGCATTAATAGGCTACGACAGTTAAGCTACATTGAAGATAAAGCCGAGTGGGATGAATCGGGACATATCCTCCGTAATCATCGTAGATAGACTCTTGTTTCGTAAGTCGCGGATTCTCCAAATCTCTTCTAAAACAACAAATATCAAAGAAAGATCTCATCAGAAAAGATAAAAAGGAAAGAGCTTTTTGACCAAGCTTATAGAAAATGGATTGAATTTTGCATAAACCCAAAAAGGCGGCGCCTAATGCATCTTTGGTAGACATTCGCCACCGCCAATATCACCGGCTTACGTGGACACACCATAGAAGAATGTCACGCTTTCCAAAAATGGTTGAAAAGGACAGGTTTCTCGGGAAATTTGACACTCACGAGGATTACTTTTGAAGAAAAAGGTGAATGTTATGCTATAAATGCTCATGATGATTCAGAAGATGAGCTAAACTTCCTGAGGAGGAAGATGAAAGCACCACAACATGTACATCAGATGCTTTAGAACCGGGAAAACACTTCAGCCAAGACAAAGTTCCCAGTCTCAAATAATCGAGATAAACGGAAGATGATTGAAGAAGAGAATGTCTCCCCCAAGAAACCCTCGAAAAAGCCAAACTACAATATTTTGGCGCATTTGAAGAAAGTCCCAAAGCACTCCTCAAGAGTATACATGATGCATTGATGATGTCACCGAGGTCGGGAGTCTTTTAATACATGCCCCTACAAAATCCTCGAGGGAGTATCAAGCATACTACCGAAGTCAACATAAAAAGAAGCCCTATATACATCTCATACATCTTCAAGTGTCCTTCACAAATGAGGACCTATTACTTGGGGACTACTGGCACACAATGCATCACTATATGTGACAGGATTTTGTGATGGAGTAAAGATCAACCGGGTTTTGATAGATCCAGTGGTCTTCTTTTGAATTTAATGACCTCAATACTCTTCGAGCATTGGCTCTGAAGTACGCCACTTATCTTCGGAGAGGATTATTATCCGTGGCTTCAATCAAGCACATGCCAAAAGGCATTGGGATCGATCACTCTCCCTTAAATTTGGAAAAATATCATCTCGATGTGAAATTATGTACTCACGCCGATAAGCGCCCCATAAAGCCCTCTTAGGAAGGCTATGGATTCATGAGAACCAGCTGGTTCCTTCAACATCGCATCAATGCGCAAAAATATTTCGGTGGATGGGGGAAGAGTTCGCACTGATGGAGAGATCCAAACCTTGGCATCCACGAAGCACACCATGCGAGGATGCGAGGTATTATCTTAACACATCCAAACTCAACCAAAGTCAGCCTGCCCCGACCAGAAGAAGTGTCTCTGATCAAGACACCAAAACTACTCCCTCGTGCTCCAAAAGAATCAGCTACCACCTCACTTTGGTAGTGACACCGAGTCATCAAGATGAGAGCGATGCAGATATACACCAAAGTAAGGGTCAAATTGAAGGATCTGCTCAAGAAAATGCATTATACATTACGAGGATCCTCGATGGGCTATACAAACTTTGATGACTTGAATCGTAAATACAATGAGCATTTAAAACATTTTTATAAAGCTACTGGCATGAAAAGGAGAGAGGTCATCTTTTATAAGGACAAGAGCAAGAAGACCTTTCAAATGATGATATCATAAATATTGAAGAAATAGAAGATGATGAAGCTCAACCCATAAATTTCCCAAGCCATTACCCCAAACAAGCCTGACGTATAGTTGAGAGATTTGGGAGCAAAATCAAGTGGTCAAGGAGGTCACATCATGGCTTTCGCAGGTTGTCGCATCCTACATGATAGACAAGAATGGGATAGGCTATTCTGAGTTTTCTCCAAGCACTCATGTTACATGGCAACATTGCAGGAGAAGGAAGAGGAAATAAAGATGAAAAATGCACCACCTTAACTAGAAGACGTGGGGGCAAGCAACAATTGATGAGTTGGTTGAAATCGACTTGGGAAGCGTGATGAAAACCTAGCGCCGACTTTCTTAAGTGCACAACTATCAGAAGAAGAAAAATCATCATTCAAGGCCTCTGAAGGAGCATATTGACTGCTTTTGTTGGAACACTATAATGAAATGCCAGGGTTAGATGACGATGTACTGTCTCACGTGATCGCCATTGATCCTAGAATTGCTATTCCACCAAACAGCACCAAGGAAGATGAAGTTTTGACCTAGAAGAAAAGGTGATAGAAGAGACCAAGAAGTCGATTGAAGCAAAATTTTATCGTAAAAAGAGAAGTACCGATTGATAGCTAGCATAGTCCCTCGAAAAAGAAGAAACGGGTAAATACTTGATATGTGTTGATTTCGTAGATCCGAACAAGGCATGTCCTAAGGATGATTTTTCCTTCCCGCCATGGAGATCATGATCGACAATACTGTGGCACGAGATGTTCTCCTTTACGGATGGATATTCCGATACAATCAAATCAAAATGCATCCGTATGATCAAGAATATCGCTTCCTAACGCCCCATGGGCATCTATTGTTATAGAGCAATGCCGCTTGACCTAAGAATGCGAGCAACATATCAAAGAGCTAGGGCACTGTATTATTTGATGATTTAATTCACAAAGTTGTCGAATGCTATGTGGATGATCTTCATGGTTAAAACAAATTCCAAAGACAAGCATCTTGATGATCCGAGAAATGCTCACACGCCTTAAAATACAAGTTGAAAATGAATCCTATGAAGTGTACTTTTGAGTCCTCTCTCGAAATTCCTAGGGTTTCACACGTGAGGCATCGGGAACAGAGATAGATCCCTCCAAGATAAAAGGCAATCCTAGAAATACCACCTCCTAAGACACCGGGCAACAAGGCCCTTCCAAGGGGCGCTAGCATATCGTCGAGATTTTATCTCCAACCCTCTCGAAGACGCAAGCCCTTTGTCTAAACTAGTCAAGAAAATGCTCTTTCAAATGGATGATGAATGTCGTAAAAGCATTTGGAAGACATTAAGCGGTACTGTCGAATCCACTTACCCCGCCGCCTGATTCATGGAAAGCCTCGATCTTATATATAATGGCCGCATGAAGGGTCTTTGGCATGTATTCTAATAATGAAGAAGGCAAAGAAAGAAATGTTATATTACCTAGCGTGATGTTGGTAGGAGCTCGAGAGTAAATACACGCCAATTGAAAAGCATTGCCCATAGCTGGTGTTTGCAAACAAGAAGTCGAGATACTACTGCTAGCACATAAAGTAATACTCATATCAAAATAGATCCACCAAATAATTCGAAGTCACCCAGGCCTTTGTCGACGTGAGACTTGCAAAATGGGCGTTGATTCGCGATGGAATTTGGACATAACATATACTCCACGTAAGGCTATTAAAGGGCAACAAGTGCACTTTCTAGCAAAGACATCCTCTCCGATGATTCACCACTTAATCTTGATCTCCCTGATGAAGAGACATTAATGGTGAAAGAAACAAGGCGGTGACTATACTGATGGAGCCGCCATCTATAAAACCCAGCACTTATGTTCCAAATCCCACAAATTAAAAGCGCTGGATAGGACTTGTGTTCGGCTGACACCGGTATGAGGGATCCTCGACATGCTCTCTCTCACGAGCCATGTACAAACAACGAGGCGTAATATGAAAGCCTCATAGCCGGGTTTGGAATCGAAAATCGAAATGGGGAATCCAAGAGTATACATATATTTGGAGACTCACAACTCATTATCAAGCAAGTCAAGGAGACCACTAAGATATACAAACTCAACTTCTTAAATATTATAAGAAGGTCGTAACTCATGAAGAAAACTCCTAAGTCAAATTGAGGAGGGTTTCAAGGTCAGAAAATGGAGAAGCTGATTCTCTGGCAAAAGTAGCAAAGGAGCTGGCAAATCCAAATTATGAAGAAATCCATATAACCATAAGAAATAGAAGACCCATTAGATCGATCCCTCGACGAAGTCGAAGAGGAGAGCTGTGAGCAATGCGGAAGTCTTCAGCTCCGAAATGTCAAAGAGAAGATCGGAGACAACCGCTTCACAGAATATTTGAAATATCATAAACTCCGAGGAGGATAAATCAAAAGGTCTCGGATAAAGCGAAGAGCCCTAAGATTCACCCTCTACAAATGATATATTGTACCGTGGGTCATATGATCAATTGCTCTGCAGTGCCTCTCATATGAAGCCCAAGAAGTTATGCATGATATACATTCCAGGATATGTGGTGCACACAATCCGGACCCAGATGCGACTCAAGATTAGCGCTTGGGATATTCTGGGCCAACCATGGTTGGAGATTGCATTAATTATGCTAGAAAAATGTCATCTATGTCGGATACATGGAGACTTTATTCATCAACATCCAAATCCTTTACACCCCACTGACTCTCTTCACTGGCCCGCTGAGATATGGGGACAGATATAATCGGTCCTATCGAACCACCATCATCTTTGGGGCATCGATTCATAATGCCATGACAGTTACTTTCCGGATAGGTGAAGCAATCCTACGCGAGAGAAGTCAAAAGCGAGAATATCCTCAAATTCTCTCGTGGAAAACATCTTATATAGATTTGGGACTCCAAGAAGAATTATTTCGAGATAACGACCCCTCTTCGTAAGCTTCAAGGTCGGAAGATTTGCCGCGCATCATAAAATAGATTGGAGATATACCTCCATTTATAACGCTTAGAGCAAAATGGATTGGCGTGAAGCATTCAACAAAAACCCTCTCAAAGTTGTTGAAGAAAGCGGTGTCTAAAAACAAGAGATTGGCATGAAAGACTCCGGAGATGCTACTGGGCATGTCGCATCTACCTATAGGACTCAGGCACAATGCACACCATATTCTTTGAAGTGTTTGGAACTGAGCGCTTTTACCTCTCGAAATCCGATACCTTCCTCAGGATGGCATTGCAAAAATGAAATTTCTAATGAAGATAATGTTCGCTCCGCTTGGATGAGTTGGACTCTCCTGATGAAAAAGATTAGGGGTCAACAAAATCTCAAAAGTCTACAAAGCACAAATGTCTCAAGCATACAACAAGATGGCTCAAGTTTGGGACTTTTACCAAAGGAGATGGTCCTTGTCCTCGAGAAGACCCATCATCACCAACAAAAAGGCTCGCAAATTCAAAGCAAATTGGGAAGGCCCTTATGTTGTGGAGATCGTCACGAAGGAGGCAGCATATCAACTTATCGATGCTAACCGGAGAAAGACCGATGCCACCCATCAACGGCCGCTTTCTTGAAGAAATATTATGTTTAATGTAAAAATGTTTGCCTATGGCCGGAGCGTATCTGTCTCTCAGCAGGGTAGACTAGTCATATATCAATTAAATGATTTCTCGAGGCAAAACATTTAGTTTCGATGCATTTATGTACTAAAATCATACCATGTACTAAAAATTCTTTCAATGAAACAAGGAGACGCGTATGGTTTCTATGAAGGAACGATCCGGCTATTTGTAGACCCAGTCATGCACTGATTAAGCGTGCCCCGAGGCAAATACATCTGTCGGTCACAATGTCTTTAATATTAAGTTAATAAAACAACAAAACAAAAACAAAAACAAAACAAAAAAAACAAAAACAAACAAAACAAAACAAAAACAAAAACAAAACAAAAACAGAAACATCTCTATGCATGTTAAAGTGTTGAAAGCTAAAAGTTTCTTTTGATGGTATTGTTCCAATCAAGGTCTTCGCTCGATGTGACCAAATTATCTTTGATTACCCTAGAAAATTTCTTTCAAATCATAGTACTACGTGTTTAACCTTCAATCTGAACGGTTGAAATACTGATTTAAAGTCTAAAATGATTTATAGAAGCAAGGAGGATTGTGGGTCATGATTGCGATACCACTTCTCTGCGTTCAATGTCGATCAAGGTATTAATCGGACCATGCACAAAAATTCGGATCGGTCTAAAAATTTTTGTGCAAACTTCAAACCCGACAATGCTCAATATTGAAAGCGGTGACGTGTTTGGTCTCAAGTCCACCGATTATCAAAATAAAATCACAAGACAAACATGAAATTTATTGATGATTGTCATTTGCATCATAACCAATTCTCAGCTTAAGATCAGATAGTCAAAAGAACTTCAATCCTTCTGAAATTTGTTCTATATGATCAAGGTGTTCTGATCTTCAATATGAATGGTGACGATTAAATTCTAAGTTCATATGACTATCATAAAATTTTGGCTAAATTTAGAGGCGAGACCGCTCTAAATTCCCGCCTGTAGATACCTCATCATCAAGTCGCATCACCATTTCAAATCATATTAAATTTTGGTAAAATTTTACAGTCATTTATAAGGTCCTTATCTCTAACATGAATGGGTGGAGATTAGAATTTGAGCTCATTCGATCATCATATTGGGTTAAAAACCATGTCAGTCTATTTCCGTGTTCGCCATGATGCTACTCGAGTGGATGAATGGCTTATAAAATCATCCCAAGTTTCAGTTGAAAATGCATTTACAAATACAAGGCCCTCATTCATAAGATAGAGAAAGATAGAGAAGGTTCTATGCCAGGCTCGAGATATCCATTGCTAAGGAAAGGATTATAACAATATTGAATTTCATTCCGTTTATCTGGATTGAAGCCAACAACGATATAAAAATAGCCGATGTCTAAAAAGCTGAGGTTCAGTACTTCTCTCACTCAATCTCACTAAAATTCTTCGTGAGACAACTCTGAAGTGCATTTGTTTACGTATTGTCTGTTCGCGATTCAGATCGAATAAAAATTTTTTATACACAGTCAAATCATAATCGACTGGACAACAAATGGTTAAAATAAATAAATTTCATTATATTTGGATATATTCAAGATAAAGTCTGCAGAAGACATTTTTGAGATAATTTAAAATGTTTAAATCACAAGATCATCGAGAAACCTGCAGATCTCGAGAGTGATCCAAAATATTTAAATCACAAGATCGGCCTAGAGCCGCAGATCTCAAGGCGATCTAAAATATTTAAATCACAAGATCGGTAGAGATTGCATCTCGAGGCGATCTAAATATTCAAATCACAAGATCGACGAGAGCACGATCTCGGTGATCTAAAATATTAAATCATAAGATCGCCTAGGAGCACAAATCCTCGAGGCGATCCAAATATTTAAATTACAAGATTAGCCGGGAGTACTGATCTCGAGGCGATCCCAAAGCATATTTAAATCGTAGATTAGTCGGGAACACCCTGGATCTCGAGGCGATCTAAAGATATTTCCATCTCAAGATTGTCTCGAGAACATATCTCGGGACATAAATACAAAATTCGCAAAATTGCGCTTTGATATCTCAGAGGCATGAGATTTACAAAATTACCCTTGAAAGCATATCCGGGGATAGCATATCTCGAGAGGTAATCTCAGAATTTTCAGGATATGCCAAATGCGCATCTCACGGCGATCCCTAAATTTCATATAACCTAGCAGATCTCGAGGCAACTGCGAGAGTGCAAATCTCAGTATTCAGCACACGCATCTTGAGGCAATTTTGAATTTTAAATTAAATTTCATAATAATTAATTTTTATTAATTTAATTAAAATTTGAAAATTTAATTTAGATTAATTAAATTTGAATCTAAAATTTGAATTTTTATATTTGGTCTTATCTTATCCCGATTGAGTCCACTGGGAGGTTGTATACGGGATAAGACAGCACGAGTTTTTAAGAGGGGAGATGAACAAAAGAAATAAAAATCAAATTTCAAATTTTTGAAATTGAAATTAAAAATATATATATAATAAATATATATAATAATAATGATATTTAATTTGAATTAAATTTTATCTACGATCTCGGGATGAGGGATAAGAATGAGAGATGATCTATGAGAATAAAAGCAGGGCGATCAAAGTTTAAAAAGAGGCATAATAATAGAAATAATAATAAAATATAAAACATTATTAAATGAAAATTTCAAATTTTTAAAATATTAAATTATAGATTTGATCGTTGTTGTGATTTTGATGGAGGGTTGGATGAGAAGATAAAACCCACATTAAAGAAAATTAAAAATTTTGAATATTTGTTTGGGTTTTATTCTCATCACTTCTAAGGATTTGGAGGAGGGGTTGGTTGAAAAAGATATGCCATATTGTTTTGGTAAAGGGAGGAGATTAAAAAGGATTCAGAGAGGAAGAACTGAAAAGAAAGAAGAAAAAGAAGAAAGCAGAAGGTTTTTCTTCTCGTCCCATACATATATATATATAATATATAGAGAAAAAGGATTCCCATCGTTGCTCGCTGCATCTCGCTCATCGCCTATTGCCGCTCATGTCACTGCTGCTGATGTCGTCGTTATGTCGCACGAAATCATGCTGCTATACGTCCCGCCACTATGCGTTGCGGGTGGGCGAAATAATGCCGTAAGCACGACGCCCGCTTCATCATGCGTGCTCGCCTGCTCATCATCGCCGGGCATGCTTGAGCAGCTGAAAATAATGCCGCCAAGCATGCCGCTCTCTGCCGCCGCCGCTAGCACTTACCATTGACGCGCTATCTTTGCGTGCTAGTGGTTTGCTCGATGTCACTACTCATGCGCAGCGTTGTTGCTACTTGCCATTGTTGCCACATCATTGCTTCTATGTGAGATGGAAGAGAGGTGTCGGTTCTCCGATGATCTTGTTGATCTCTTCATGGTACAGAGAGCTCACTTATGGCGTGCGCCAACAATGAGAAAGCTTGGATCTTGTTCATCCTCTACACCGGAGCGCTTTGATCAATAACCTTTTTACCATAACTCAAACTCTAAGCGCGCGTGGTCTCCATTCGACGTCATCCGCGAACGAATGCATGGTCCTTGATAACGAGGCTTTGAACAACATCTGCTCCGAACCCTCGGGTTCACTCACACCAAGCCTTTGGGGACTGAACCATTTTGACCTCCACCACCATGTCACTGAGTGACATGTTGCTCGAGATTCCCAAGACGGCTCAACCGATCTCCGAGCTCGCCGCTGAACTCCGATCCTTTTTCCCGCCTTCACTTCTCCATGATCGGCTTCCCTCCGCGTTGATATCCCGTGGATCAGTGATGCAGTGCCCTCAGCGTCTTTGAGCCTCACCCTCAGCGGATGTGGGACGCCAAGAACATGATCGCCGCCGTACTCATCCTAGGCACGTCCCGTTGTCGATAGTCTTTGCCAAGGTGCGTGGCGAGATGATGAATACCAAGGAAGTGAACAAGCGAGATGATCAGCGTGTAGAACAAGAGCTTTTGCCGTTGAGTGGATACCAACAATGTGAAGTCCTCTGTATGTGATATCCCTACCGAAGCGGAGACTAGAAGATGACGGACAACCTTTCTCGCATACTCCACCGATTGAAAAATGTTCAGGGATGAGCGAGCAATTCACGGGCAATTCACGGCTATGTTCAAGAAGAAAGCCTGCACTAATACACGAGTGAATGAATGGATACCGGGACATGACCGCTAATGAGGAATTAGAATTATAAAGAAGAAGAAGTGGAGGACCAAGAGGTGTGAAGTGAAGCTAGCGTCCGTTTTCAAGAATACCGCCAAGGATCGCCGCTGGTCGGGCTATTAGTCCTTCCACATATCTCTCGATCGACACGCTAAGCCTCGACATCGTCAAGTCTTTGGTCTCGATTCAAAAGCAATAAAGAGAAAGAAATCTTGAAAACCGAAACTAGTTCCCTCGCCTCAAATAACATAAATTAAATTCACGAGCATCACGAGATCTTCCTTGACATATTTACTCAACCATAATAAATTCACAAGTTAAAAGAGAAGAAAAGGGAGAAGAAGATAGCATCTTCTCATTTCTTTGTCTACAAAAGAGCTCATTATTCTTTGAAAGCGATGCAAATTAGGAACTTCTTGGTTTGTATTGATGTAGCCATTTGGTTGTGTTAAATGCTTGTTTTAACCTTTGTGTTGGTGTTAAAAGCTCTTGTGCAATGTTGCTTTAACCATGTTCAACTTTCTACTCATCTTGTCAAAGTGGTTATATACCAGTCTCTTTAAAATTTGAGACATTTATTGTATCGGGGGCCTAACGATGAAATGGACCATGGTTTCCTATAAAAATAATAATAATAATAAAGCATGCATATATATATCTATTTATGTTATGTTATGTGTGTACATAAATAATAATAATAAATAAAAATCCGGGCCCCACCATTTACTAGGTGATGAACATGGGATCCCAAGCATATATATTTATATATTTGTATTTATCTCGATTCACGTGGCTGAGTGGCTCATGCGTGCATGACATAAATAATAATAACAATAATAATAATAATAATAATATGAAATGAGAACCATGCACGTGGGATCTTCTTCTTCTTCAAAACAGGAGAACATGCATATTTACATGCATATTTTAAAAATATATAATATAGAGAGCATGCATGCGTGTGTGGGAATGGAAAAATACTATTATAAAATAAAAGAAATGATGGAAAGCATGTAGTCCTGAGACATACAAAATAAATAAAGAAATAAAAAAGCAGGCCCACCCTTTGCACATGAGATGATAATGATAAACTGGGAATCTCACCATGCACGTTCAGATAAAAGACATGTATGTTCAAATGCATACATATTTGTTAGAAA